>NC_080166.1:29478543-29624386 GCF_950295315.1 Erinaceus europaeus
TATATATATTCTATGAAAAACTGTATGCCACCAAGCTAGAGAACATGGAAAAAATAGAAGCAGGGAGAATTATAAAATCTAAATGGACCAATCACAGACAAAGAAATAGAAACATATTCAGAACCATCCCAACAATAAAAGATCAGGACCATCTGGCTTTACAAGTGAATTCTACAAAACCTTCCTGAAAGAGCTAGTACCTATACTTTTAAAGCTCTTCCGAAAGATCAAAGTCATGAATACTCTATTCCACTTTCTATGAAACAATATCACCCTGATACCAGAAGCAGATAGGGGCACAACAAAAAGAAAAAAGAAGGAAAATTACAGACCAATATCTCTGATGAACATAGATGTTAAATACTGACCAAGATACTAGCCAACCTGATACAGTGATATATTAAAAATATTGTCCCTCATGATCAAGTGGGATTTATTCCAGGAATGCAAGGCTGGTTAAATATACATAAGTCAATCAATGTGATTCACCACATCAATAAAAGCAACACCAAAAACCACATAATTATCTCAATGGATGCAGAGACAGCCTTTGATAAAATCTAACACCTATTCATGATCAAAACACTACAAAATTGGAATAGATGGATATTTTCTGAAGAGAAGAGTCCATATACAGCAAACCTATAGCCAACAGTATTTCAACCCATCCCCCTCTCAGATTAGGGACTACAAAGGGTTTTCCAATATCACCATTACTCTTCAACATAGTATTGGAAGTTCTTGCCATAGCAATCAGGCAAGAGAAAGAAATCAAAGGAATACAGATTGGAAAGGAAGAAGTCAAACTCACACTATTTACAGATGATGTGATAGTATACATAGAAAAACCTAAAGAATTTAGCAGAAAGCTTCTGGCAATCGTTAGGCAATATAACAAGGTGCCAGGTTACAAAATGAATGTTATCAATGGCATGCCTTTACACAAGCACTAAGTCAGAAAAGGAAGATATCAAGAAATCACTCCCACTCACTATCACAGAAAAATCAATAAAATATGTAGGAATAAATGTCACTGAAGAAGTGAAACACTTATATACTTAAAACTATGTGTTACTATTCAAGGAAATTGAAAATGATACAAAGAAATGGAAAGGTATCCCATGCACATGGATTGGATGAATTGATATCATCAAAATGAATATTCTACCTAAATCCATATACAAAATTAATATGATACTCATCAAAGTCCAACCAATTTTATTTAAAAGAATACAACAAAAATTATAATCATTTATCTGGAACCACATAAATACCCAACAGATGAATGACTGAGAAATCTGTGGTACATATACACAATGGAATACTACATTTCTATTAAGAATTATGCACCCATCTTCTCTGACCCACCGTGAATGGAGTTAAAAGGAATTATGTTAAGTGAAATAAGTCAGAAAGTAGAGAAGAGTTTGAGATGATCCCACTAATAAATATATGTACAGAAAGAACAGAAAGGGAAATGCAAAGCAGATATTGACTAAATTTGGTGTAGTGCACAGAAGTAAAAATCTCTCATTGGAAGGTGAGGGTAGATAGACTTTCAGCTCTGCTATAGGGGGCTGAGGGTAGGAAATATACCTTTGTTGATGAAAATGGCATTAATGTACACTCTGATTAACTTATAGTCTTATAAATTAATATTTAATCAATATGAAATGGGAAATATAGATTGAATGTTAGAAGATAGAAGAGTAAAAGATAGAAAAGATACAAAGTTAAAGATAAAAAGACCTACAAAAGTCACCATAAAGTACTTCACCAAGCAGTTTCTACTTAGACCTAGATACCCACTTAATCTACTTTTTATTTCACTTCCCTCAATCACTTTAGGGCTAGCATTATCAGATAAATTAAGTACTACAGAAGCTGGATAACAACAAGTGATTGGCATACTTTAGTGACTGTTCTTTTGGTCACTACCAGGTCACCCTATCATCTGGGGCCCTAGTTATGGAGTTCTGGAAATTCCACATAGATGTGATGGGTCTAGACCTCTAACAGACAGCTCTCTCTACTATTGCTGATCATCTTCATGAGGAACAGCATCATGGAACATCTTGTGGACTTCTACAGGACCTTGTCTTCAATGTGGAACAACAATGGTAGGGATTGCTCCACTCTCTAAACAGAGGCTGGGTCAGCATGCTCTACTACTTGAGGAAGATGGGTCCTGCAATGAATGCAGGCTAGAATGTTCCTGGCTATGCCCACAGAATGCAGTTCAGACCTACATGGATACAGAGGTTACATAGATTCTTGTGCTCAATATGGGCCCCAGGTCAGATAGATAGGGTTTACAGTTAATGGTGTTTATATACTTTTCACATATTTGGAAGCTACTTTCTGACTTGACCTAGCTTTCTAGTATTATTTCCAACTCCTACACCATCTCTCCAAACAAGACCTTGTAAACCACACTTGCATGTTAGCTGTCAAACTCAGGAAAAATTAGGTAAGTCGTGGCCACCTTAGAATACACCAAAATAGACTTACTATCTTTTTCCAAAGTAGAGATTCCAAATCTCATCTGCTATATTCTTACCTTTAGGATCCTGATCATTAAAAAAATTATTATATATTATATCTTAATGTTTTTAAGCCACCTAATTGAAGATGCTACCATGGCACCAATGTTAATTCCCTTGGCAGAAGACCTCACAAATGTGTCCTAGAACCCCACCTCTCCAGAGACCTGCCCCCACTAGGGAAAGATAGAAACGGGCTGGGAATATGAATCAACCTGTCTATGCACAACACATGTCTAGTGGGGCAGGGATTAAAGTAGCCAGACCTTCCCCCTTCTGCACCTCATAATAATCCTGGTCCATTCTCCTAGAAGGATACAGTTTAAGGAAGCTTCCAATGGAAGAGATAGGATGTGGACCGCTGGTGTTAGGAATTGTGTAGAATTATACTCCTTTTATTTTATGGTCTTTTTGATCATTATTAAATTAATAAATAAAGTGAACTAATTTTATACTAAATTAAATGTTCAACAAAGAAAATGAAATTAAAATGCTTCTACAAATTGAAAGGAAACTTCATAAGGATAGACAAGCAACCCAATATCTATGGAAAATATTTACACATCAGACATATGAAAAGCAGTTGATATAAATAATCTATAAAGAAACAAGACAGCTCAACAAACATAATAACGCAATAAAAAGTAGATATGAATATACAAATTTCTAAAGACAAAACGCACATGGACCACGGACATATGAGTAAATGTTCTGCCTCACATATAACTAGAGAAATGTAAATTAAAGAATATTATGATTTCATATCACACCAGTAAAGAGTAGCCTGCAGCAGCAAAACTGGAAATAGCCTGCAGCAGCAAAACTGGAAATGAGAAATGTTGGTGAGGATGTGGAGAAAGAGGAAACCACAGCTAGTTACTAGCTAAACTATAAAAAAATGAATAAACAAACATTACAGGAATAAGATATATAAAAATTTTTCTTAGACTGAAGATATCCAGAGTCCATAATTATTGACTCATTCAATCCTGACTTTTATTTTAGCTGATATTAAACTTTTATTTATTTTTGTTGTTGTTTTTGCTTCCAGGGTTATCACTGGTGCTTAGTGCCTGTATTACAAATCCACTGCTCTTGGAGGCCATTTTTCCCCATTTTTTGTCGCCCTTGTCATTATTGTTGTTGTTGTTGGATAGGAGAGAGAGAGACACTGAGAGAGAAGAGGAAGACAGAGAGTGGGGGGGTGTGGAAATAGACACCTGTAGACCTGCTTCACTGCTTGCAAAGTGACTTCCCTGCAGGTGGGGAGCTGAAGCTTGACCCAGGATCCTTATGCTGGTCCCTGTGCTTCCTGCCATGTGTGCTTAAACCGCTGAGCTACCACCCAGCTCCAGCAGACTTTTCTTTATCTGTCACATAGTTCATATTGAAAACTATCCGAAACCCCTTACATAGCACTCTCGCACATCCTGAAATTGTATAATCTTATTGTATCTGCTATTCTATCTCTCTCCATCAATAAAACATCAGTGTATCTTAAAACTCACTAATAATGATTTTAGAAAAAAAAATATTAGCTATGTAATTGTTTAACCCATAAAAGAAAACAGATTTTATGAATTTTAAGAAGTACTACAGATTATAATCTACATCTCTTCTCATTCCTTCCATTTTATTTCCTCTTTTCTAACAAATTCATTCATAAGTCTTTCACCCTTTTGCTCCAAGGGGGAAAAATGTGACATTTTAAAATATCAAGTAATATGTGTTATAGCTTTCCTAAACATCTCATCACCAGTTTGTTGCAAGAGATTTATAAATCAGAATTTCATTAAAAAATAGAAAGAATCAACACCATATGCTGTGCTAAATCCTATGCAGCTGCTGCTCCAGCAGCTTAATAACATGTAAACTGGAAACCATTCAGAACTTTGTATGATATACAGGACTGTAACTTCTTTCAAGTGTAACTTTTTAAAAAAATATTAAGATTGAAATCTGAGATAGCATGGTAAAGCGAAATAACGTAGAAAAGCTAACATTTATTTTATAGAAAAGAGAATTCTCCTTGAGTCAGGCTCTAAATGAGTATCTACAACTGAAATTAAAATACCCAAGCACTCTTGAAATTGAAATAGAAAGCAGACTCAAAGAAGAATGTTGTGTATTAATGTATCTCCTCCAGTAATCTTAACTTTATTGCAATGTACTGTTTGCCTAAGTATCAATCTGGTTGGCATTTTTATTACAATTCTGCAAATGGAAACAGAGCAAATGAACCATTACTGCCTTTATTTTCTAAGTATAATCATGTTTCTGTTTTCCATTCAATGATAGTCAACTTTTTCCTCCTCTCACATAAAATATTCTAGAGTGTTAATGATCAGTTATGGTAAGAGCTTAATATTTTGCCTCTTGTTCATTTATATTACAGTGCAGAATTCCAGAATCAGTTACTTATAAAATTAAGATGATGGGCTAGGAAATAATATCTTCAGGTACAACATACTTTAAGTAATGTTTATGTGACAACCACATGTGTCATAAACAGTATCCTATATATACACCTTGAAATTATTACCTTTAAAATAAAATCAGTGAAAAGCAGATCATAAGTTGAAAAGCATTATAATACTAGAATTTGTTATTTTTTCAAATGTGTGTTTTGGTATAAGCTGTGTGTACTTCTCTTTGACCAAATTAAGCATCTCATAATAGCAGATGGTTACATTTTATTGATTATGTAAATTTTCATTTTTATATTTATATCATAATAAAATGAGTGATTATTAAATAATGTAAAATATTTCACTGTTAAAGAAATAGACTAGGTAACTATTTTCTTTCATATATAAAAGTATTTTGAGATCAACCTACAACCAATATTCTGTTAACTAATATTAAAATTGAAGTAATCCTAGCAAAATTCTAGAGCATGTAAAATATGTGGTGTTCTGGACTCTATTCAAATGCAGTTAGTTTAAAATATAAAATACCAATATAAGGGATGGAGAGAATGAATGAATGAATGAATGAATGAAGACAATCAAGCATTGCTTGACACTAGAAATTTACTGGTGCAATGAAGCATATACACATATCAATTATTCCGCTCATAAAGAGAAGTTGAGAAAGAAGAACAGAAAAGGAAGTTCAAAGCAGACTTTGACTGAGTTTGGAGTATTGTGCCAAAGTAAAAATCTCTAGGGGAAGAGAGAGGGTCGATTTACAGTTCCAATTAAGGGTGGTGGGGTTAGGGACACAGACCTATTTTGGTGGGAATGGTGTTAATATACTCTCTCCTCTGATCCAGATTTCTAGTCCCATTTCCACCCATGACACTATCTCCCCAGATAATACCAGTGGCCCACCTGCATGTTTGCTGTCATGATCAGGAAAAAAAAAATTAGTAAAGTCATGAGCCCCTGGTTTATATCTTAATGCTTTTTCAGACACCAAGTTGCTGATGCTATCATGACACCAACCTGACTTCCCCAGACAGAAGACCTCATCAATATACCCTGGAAATCCATCTCTCCAGAGCCCTGTCCCATTAGGGAAAGACAGAAACAGGTTAGGAGGGTATGGATCGACCAGCCAATGCCTATGTTCAGCAGAGAAGCAATTGCAGAAGCCAGGACTTCTACCTTCTGCTCACCATAATGATCCTGGGTCCATATGCTCCCACAGAGATATAGTAGGAAAACTTCCAAAGAGGGGATGGGATATTGAACTCTGGTGGTTGGAAAAGTGTGGAATTTTACCCCTTTTATTCTATGGCCTCATAGAATTATATATATATATATAATTTGCATTCAATGTGATTAACCAGGTGCCCCACTGCCTGGCCCCTATTGCTTTATGCCTCTATCAGAAAGATAGAAAAGATGCCCAGTGATATTTGTGAAATATTTACGTCACCTTAATCACATTAGAATCATACCCATTACTGTTTCCCCTTTGAAACTTAACTTCCCTTCTCTAGTTATTTCTTTTTAATCAGTAAGTCTCTTCTCTTTTACACAGTTCTTCCTATGAATTCTTTGACAACAGAACTCAGATAATTGACATGAACTCCCCTGACATTTCATCTTGTGCAATACATTTTGCAGTGAGTTTCTGTAGAAATCCTAAAATATTTATCACTTCATCACATTAGATCTTTTAATTCCTTCCAGTGGTTTGCAACTAACACAGTTATAATAAGGGAAACATGTTTTTTTAATATATTGGTTTAATAAACTATCAATGTGATAAAATAATATTGACTATTAAGTAAGATGGGACTGAAAGACAAAGTCAGTTTTACCATGGAAATTATCTCCAGCAATTTCCAGATCATCATAATTCTCATACTTATCAAAGTTGTAAAGAAGAAGGTGCTAAAATATACTTAACTATATACTTAACTATAAATATATAAATATATATATTTATATAAATATATATTTATATATATAAATATATAAATATATATTTATATATAATATATAATACATAATATATAATATATAATATATTAATATAATATATAATATATAATATATATTTATATATAAATATATATTTATATTTATATATAAATATATATATTTATATATAAAAATATACTTAACTATAAGGAATCTGGAGATCTGTGTTAGAGGATAGATTCTGCATTATCTGAGACTCCAGAGGTGCCTAATTCTCCCTGGTGTCACTATATGCCAGGCCTGAATATTACTGCTCTTACATCTTTCTCTTTCATACACATGTATCCTTAAAAGTGAAACTTGAGATTAATTAGTTAGAAAATCCTTAGTTGGCTCCTACAGCAAATTACAGAATATGAATTAGTAGAGTGCAATAGACATGTTACTTATGTGAGACATAGAATTAAGCAAAAAGAAAAAAAAAGACCAGTATAAGATTGTGTGTGTTTACATGGGTGCAGAAGAGCAAAGGAGTGATGTAGCAAACTTAACTAAATTGAGGTTGATTTGAATACTTAAATATGAATACTTAAAATTTGAAAGGATCACATTTTTCCTGTTAAGGGGTGGAGGGGGAAGAAAGTCTTAGAAGCACAAGGAATTAAGTTGGATGGCAAAGCAAGGCCATGCAGTTGCAAAATAGTGATATTTTTAAAAATGAATTAGGTACTCAGAGGGAACTAAATCAAAGGCATCTGAGTGAAAATTATAAAAAGGAATTAAATTGGGAGAACCAGTGGGAGAGACAAGTAACATTAAAGTTGACATGGCTCCAAGTCAATGAAAAGTAGTGACGTGGGAGCAATGAGAAGTGAAATTCTGTTTTAAGGCTTTAAATTGTGAGGAGAAAAAAAAACCCCTCAAATTATACATATTTTGAAGGACCTTTAATATATAAGCAAGAAGGAAAATAGGCATTGACTACAAATAGGAGGGTTGATAGTGAAGACATAAAAGCGAATGCGTACTTGGGGAAAACTATTCAGAGAGAAGAATGGAGCCAGGAGATTCGAATAGTTTTTGGACAACACTCTCTGAAAATAGTTACACACACTCAAAAGAAAGTTGCTTACTTGTGAGAAACCTGCGCTATAGAAAACTGCCCCAAGAGTCTGCACTAAAGAAAATAAATGGCTTGAACACTTTTAGTACTTGCCTGCCATCTGTTATTAATTGCACTGGCTGGGTGAGTGACTATTTGAGCAGCTGCTGTAAAGGGAACTAAATTTTAGGAATAAAACAAATATGTGTCATTCATTGAGTCAAAAGTAAAGTTGATGATTAAATGAAATACATAGGCATTCATTTTAAATTGACTTTACTCTCTGGGATTGAATGTACTTTTCATACAGCAAAATTCATTCCACTTGTTTATAATACAAGAAGAACAACATCAGAAATTTATAATTCAAATATTTTGGTAATGAAAGTTTTCTTCTGACTAAATCTCTAGAACTTGTTGATATGTCAAATATATAGATGATTTTTAATTGTATTTATTTTCTGATTTAATAATCAACACTACTGTGTATTATGTAAAAAAGAGATGATTTACAAATTACTGAGAAATGTTTAATAGGTACCAAATACTGCAAGTGTTATTATGGTTAATTCAAGTTATATATTATGTGTGTAGATCAACATATTGTCATGTCAAATCAAACATAATGTAAAAATAATACTTTGTGTCTGCTTTTCCTGAAATACATCTAGGAGCTTATCTTAATGTTGATGAAAAATGACTATTATTGAATCATTGCATAAATGTTTTGAAGTCATTCTCAAAATGCCTTTAAAATGTACACAGCAATTCACTCTGCTACTACTTCAAATAAGAAAATGGTGAAGAATAATTTACATAATGGACAAATGTAAATTCATTCTAGTTGTAGAGAGAAACTCCCTGCTGTCTTGATTATATTATGCCTTCCTGCTGCTACATGAGCTCATACAGAACTGAAAAACTATATTGTGCAGTTATGGGTTTGAAGCAAGGAAATATCAGTGCAATGTTCCATTGATTTCTTTTACCCCTAAAATCTCAGCTCGTGAATTATCCTTGCTACAGATACTTGACACATAAAATCATTAGCCCGAAAGATAAACTATACGGAATGGCATATGAGAATACAGCATTAACTGCTAACTTTAAAGAATTTAAGATAAAGGAAATTACATTTTATCGTGGTTGCTCATGATTGTCTGTTCAGTGACTTGTCACAGAATCCAATTTCCACATTACCCATTTTGTGTGTAACAAATTGATTCCTTTGTTTCATTTATGGTGAAGTAATATTTCTACAGTCTTCTTAACTTATTATGAAAAGTGTTTCCTAAATCACCAGTCTTATGGAGGCTGTTAACTTATCTGTTTGCATAATAGTACTTGTTCAGCTTTAATCAGTCATAAGTATACGGTTTTACAACAAGGTGACAACATGAACAAAATATATCTAGAAATATTTACTTTATGACAAGATTACATTTCATACATACAGTGGAAAATAATATTACTTAATAAACATCAAGAAGTAAATACAAACAAGCACAAATATGACACTCTATCATAAAGAAATCCAGTATTCTAGAATTGTTCTATAACTAAGATATTAATCAAATGCTAACATCCCTCCTGTCATTCTGTGAATGTAGATTGTGAACAAAGTCTACCCATTCTGATGCATTTGGGTTTAATTTCTATGAAATTTGGTTTAGAGCTCTGTATCTCAAGATAGTTCTCTTGAGTAATTTGCACACACACACACACACAGACACACACAGAGACACACACAGAGACACACACAGAGACACACACATACACAGACAGACAGACACACACACAGACACACACACACGTACTAAAGCCCTGATGCTGTGTTGTGTTTTCTTTTCTCTCTAGTTTTTTTTTTTCTATCCGAACATTTTGTCCAAGAATTGATGCCTCAAGTGAGAAAGAAACATATCTATAACTACTGATTTATTTTTAGAAATTTTGGTGAGACAAATTACTTACTGAAAAGTTCTTATAAGTTGTAGTGACAATTAAATGATAATTTAGGCAAAATACTTCAATAATAGAGTACTGCTTTCCTAACTGTCAATAATAGTTCCAATAATTTGTGGTAAACACTCAATTAAGATGTAGGAATGGGGATGAAATTCATAACCACGTACATTAGAGCAAACACCTTAACTGCAATATATCTGGCATTGTGTCTCTACTGGGTTTGTACATTAAATTTGGTGCCATTCTTATAGCCTGTCACAAGCCTTATACATTCACATTGTTTTTCTCATTCCTAGTTATTCCAAGTGTAAGACTTCCCAAAAAGTATAGGGAAAGTAAAAACACCTTCAAATCAAAGTCAGTATTAATTAGTTATTCTGAGGCAATTTCTGTTGATTTATTTAAAAAACAAATGAACTATTTTAATATAATTATATTTTGGGGAGGGGGCTGGTAGGTAAAAACTTTACTTCTGGGAAGAGGATCTTGTGAGCTGACTCTTTACTAGTAGAGACTACCTCTAATAAGATAGTGTGTAACCCACTTCTTTCTTAGTTTTTCTTCACTGATCCCTTGTCAAGTTCAAAGATATATTTAAAATTATTTCTGGAGGTTTTCAGTTTTTTTCCTCCTTCCAATTAGCCTTCTTTCCTCCCTTCCTTCTTTCCTTCCTTCCTCCCTTCCTTCCTTTCTTATTTAATTGCCACCAGGATTATCACTAAAGCACAGTGCCAATACTCTGACTCCAATGCACCTGGGACACACTTTTTTCTTTTTTTCTATTTTATTTGTTAGAACAGAGATACACTGAGAATAAAAGATGAGAGAGAGAGAGAACGAGCTGCAGCCTTGCTTCAGTATTTTTGAAGCTCCTTTCTTGCTGGTGGGGAGAAGGGGCTCAAACCCAGGCCCTTGCTCTCAGTAATGTGTGGTCAACTGAATGTGCAGTTTCACAGCCTTCTATAAGTTTTCTAAATATATTTGTCTATTTTAATACAATTTTAACCAAATATGTTTAAAACATGTTTTGAACAATTTACCTTGCATCCTATATAGAGCTTTGTAATTCAAACTTAACTGTTTAAATATTTTATTAGTAGCAGTTGGCTTCCTTGAGATAAACCTGAGTCATGAAGGGCTTCTCAAGCTCCAGGATAATTGTTTGTCTCATGTTAAAGTACTGCATACCGTCAATGCACTACAGTGATTCCCTACAAGGGAATTATGTGTGTAAACTACTATAGTTTTGATCAGAAACTCCACAGATCACATATGGGAATCTTTTCACCACTCTAGAAAATGTCCTATACATCATTTCTATCTGCCACAGCTAGTTTAGCAAATTCAGATCTGCTGGGTCATATGGTCCAAATAACAGAGCAGCTTTCTTGGCAGATGGTCTTTTTGCAAAGACTTCTTCCTGATCCCACACAAAGCTGGCAGATTTTCAGTATACTCAGTAAGTGGGCAAGAATAATACAGCCATGTGAGATAAATGAAGCATTCTAAAATCTAAAGAGACCAATAGAGTATTACAACTTTTCTTAATAACAGCAGAAGACCAGAGGCAAGCAATCTGCTCTTCAGTTTGGAATGTTTAATTCAACACACCACATGCCGCATGAGGCTGACCCTTCAGAAAGTTTACCAAGGTGGTGGTCCCTTGAGTTAGATGAGTTCATATATTTTCTTTTTTTTTTAATTTTTTATTTAAGAAAGGATTAATTAACAAAACCATAGGGTAGGAGGGGTACAACTCCACACAATTCCCACCACCCAATCTCCAAATCTCACCCCCTCCCATGATAGCTTTCCCATTCTCAATCCCTCTGGGAGCATGAACCCAGGGTCATTGTGGGTTGCAGAAGGTAGAAGGTCTGGCTTCTGTAATTGCTTCCCCACTGAACATGGGCATTGACTGGTTGGTCCATACTCCCAGTCTGCCTCTCTCTTTCCCTAGTAGGGTGTGTCTCTGGGGAAGCAGAGCTCCAGGACACATTGGTGGGGTCTTCAATCCAGGGAAGCCTGGCTAGCATCCTGATGGCATCTGGAACCTGGTGATTGAAAAGAGAGTTAACATAGAAAGCCAAACAAATTGTTGAGCAATCATAGACCCAAAGCTTGGAATAGTGGAGAGGAAGTATTAAGGAGGTACTCACTGCAAACTCTAGTGTACTTCTGCTTTCAGGTATATATTTGCAGTAGTTTATAGATACGTGTGAAGATATGCTCTCTCTCAAAGAAACTGGTGTATATCTAGGTTTTGGGACTTTGTTAGAAAGTGAACCACCTGAGATGAAATTAGAGTATACTATGAAAGGAAAGGTCTCACCCGAGTAATGAAGCTGAAGGGTTGCCATTCCACATGTGAAGTCTCTGGACACAGTCTGAAGTGAAGCATGTTGAGGTGGCAATCGTTCTGTTGGTTAGGTTGTGATCAGCAGATGCAATATTATTTTATATGGATTGGGAGAGGCATAAGGGAAAGTGGGCCCTATCCAATGGTTCCAGGACTGGGGGAAGTAGGGGCTCTATAGTGGAGATGTGAGGTTCCTGCTGTCTTACGGTTCAAAAAGACAATCAATAGTTAATGTTATCATCACATTATTTGGTAATTGGGTTAACTTTGAAAAGTCCTTTTGTTTGGGTTTGCTGTACAGTACCCGGTATCTTGTATATCCAATAGCTGTGCTATTGGATGCTTCTGATCTCCTTGGTCTAGGCTTTTGAGAGAGTCCGCATATCAAATACACAGCCTATATATTAAAAAGATTCAGTTTGTGTTTTGAAAAACTTTGACACATACAATTGATTTTCTCCCTCTCATATTAATTAACTAGTGATTTTATATGTCTACATTTTTCTAGGAGTGTACATAAACACCATTCCCACCAGCAAAAGACTGTGACCCATCCCTCCCACCCACTCCCACCCCGCACTGTCCCAGGAAGCTGCATGTCTACCCCTCACCAAAGGGTTTTTACTTTGGTGCCCTACTTAAAATTTGGTCAGTTTTTGGTTAGTTTCCCTTTCAGATCTTCTTAGTCAACTTCTGTTGATGAGTGCGATCATCCCATACTCATCTTTATCTTTCTGACTTAGCTCACTTAACATAATTCCTTCTACCTCTGTCCAAGATGGGTTAGAGAAGGTGGATTCATTGTTCTTGATAGCTGCATAGTATTCCATTGTGTATATATACCACAGCTTTCTCAGCCACTCATCTGGTGTTGGGCACCTGGGTTGCTTCCAGGTTTTAGCTATTATGAATTGTGCTGCTATGAACATAGGAGTACACACCTCTTTTTGGTTGGGTGTTATGGAGTCCTTGGGGTATAACCCCAGGAGAGGAATTACTGGATCATATGGAAAGTCCATGTCTAGCATTCTGAGAGTTTTCCAGACTGCTCTCCACAGAGGCTGGACCAATTTACATTCCCACCAGCAATGTAAAACGGTTCCTCTGTCCCCACAAACTCTCCAGCATTTTTTGCTGCTGTCCTTTTTGATGCATGCCATTCTTACATGAGTGAGGTGGTATCTTAGTGTTGTCTTAATTTGCATTTCTCTAACAATCGGTGACCTAGAGCAGTTTTTCATATGTTTGTTAGCCTTTTGGATCTCCTCTGTAGTGAATATTTTGTCCATATCCTCTGCCCATTTTTGGACGTGGTCATTTGCTTTTTTGGTGCTAAGTTTGCTGAGCTCTTTATATATTTTGGTGATTAGTTTCTTGTCTGATGTATGACATGTGAAGATCTTCTCCCATTCTGTGAGGGGGTTCTTTGTTTGTTTAATAGTTTCTCTGGATGTACAGAAGCTTTTCAATTTGATGTAGTCCCATTGGTTTGTTTCTGCTTTAGTCTTCCTTGCAATTGGGATTGATTCTTCAAAGATGTCCTTGAGGTGTAGGTGGGAAACTGTTCTACCTATGTTTTCCTCTAAGTATTTGATTGTTTCTGGTCTGACATCTAGGTCTTTGATCCATTTGGAGTTTATTTTTGTTTCTGGTGAGATAAAGTGCTTCAATTTCATTCTTCTGCGTGTTACAACCCAGTTTTCCCAGCACCATTTATTGAACAGAGCCTCCATCTTCCATTTAATCCTTTGGGTGCCCTTATCAAAGATTAGATGTCTATAGGTGTGGGGATTTATTTCTGGGCTTTCAATTCTGTTCCACTGGTCTGTGTGCCTATTTTTGTTCCAGTACCATGCTGTTTTGATGATGATGGCTTTATAATATAGTTTAAGGTCTGGGAGTGTGATGCCTCCATTTCTATTTCTTTTCCTCAAGATGGTTTTGGCAATTCTAGGTGTTTTCAGGTTCCAGATAAATGATTTTAGTGTTTGTTCTATTCTCTTAAAGAAGCTAGGTGGAACTTTGATGGGTATTGCATTAAATTTGTATATGGCTCTCGGGAGAATATTCATTTTGATGATATTTATTCTTCCAATCCATGGGCATGGAATATCTTTCCATTTCTTGATATCAGTTTCTATTTCCTTGAGTAGTGACTCATAGTTTTCAGCATACAAGTATTTCACTTCTTTGGTCAAATTTATTCCTAGATATTTGATTGATTTTAGTGAAACAGGAAATGGGAGTGATTTTTGGATGTCTTCTTCTTCAGATTTAGATTTCTTCAAATAAAGAAAAGCCACTGATTTTTGTACATTGATTTTGTAGCCTGATACCTTGCTATATTGCCTAATAACTTCCAGTAATTTTTTGCTGGATTCTTTAGGTTTTTCTATGTATACTATCATATCATCTGCAAATAATAAGAGCTTGACTTCTTCCCTTCCAATCTGTATTCCTTTCATTTCTTTCTCTTGCCTGGTTGCTATGGCAAGAACTTCCAATACTATGTTGAAGAGTAATGGTGACAGTGGACAACCTTGTCTAGTCCCGATGTGAGGGGGAATGCTTTCAGCTTCTGTCCATTGAGTATGATGTTGGCTGTAGGTTTGCTATATATAGAATCCACTATCTTGAGGAATTTCCCATCTATTCCCATTTTTTTTAGAGTTTTGAGCATGAATGAGTGTTGGATTTTGTCAAAGGCTTTCTCTGCTTCTATTAAGATAATCATGTGGTTTTTGGCTTTGCTTTTATTGATGTGGTGAATGACATTGATTGCCTTATGGATGTTGAACCAGCCTTGCATTCCTGGGATGAATCTCACTTGGTCATGATGAACAATCATTTGATATGTTGCTGTATCCGATTGGCCAAGATCTTGTTTAATATTTTGGCATCTATGTTCATCAGAGATATTGGTCTGTAGTTTTCCTTCTTTGTTCTGTCCCTATCAGCTTTTGGTATCAGGGTGATGTTGCCTTCATAGAAGGTGGAAGTAAGTATTCCTGTTTCTTCAATCTTATGGAAAAGCTTAAGAAGTATGGGAACTAACTGTTTCCTGAAAGTTTTGTAGAATTTGTTTGTGAAGCCATCTGGTCCAGGACTTTTGTTGTTGGGGAGATTCTTAATAACGGTTTCAATTTCTTTGTCTGTGATTGATGTATTTAGATTTTGTAGTTCTTCTTTGTTCAGTTTTGGAAGGGCATATGCTTCTAGGAATTGTTCCATTTCTTCCAGATTCAGCTTGGTGGCGTGTAGTTCTTTATAGAACTTTTGCAGGATTCTCTGGATTTCTGTGGTGTCAGTTGTGATATCTCCTCCATCGTTTACAATTCTATTAATTTGAGTCTTCTCTCTTATATGTTTGGTGAGTCTGGCTAGGGGTTTGTCAATTTTATTTAATCTTTCAAAGAACCAACATTTGGCTTCATTGATCTTTTGTATGGTTCTTTTATTTTCGATGTTGTTTATTTCTGCTCTAACTTTAGTGATTTCTGTCCTTCTGGTTGCTTTAGGGTTCCTTTGTTCCTCTTCCTCTAAGTCCTTGAGGTGTGCAGTAAGGTCATTCATTTGAGCTTCTTCTTGGTGTTTAATATGTGATTGTATGGCTATAAGTTTCCCTCTCAGTACTGCTTTATCTGTGTCCCAAATATTTTGATAGCTTATGTCTTCACTTTATTTACTTTAAAATCTATCGTGTCTGAGATGAGAATGGCTGTTCCTTCCCTTTTTTGTGGTCCGTTAGCCTGTATGATAGTTTTCCATCCTTCCACTTTAAGTCTGTGTTTATCTTGTTCTGACAGATGGGATTCTTGCAAGTAGCATATGGTTGGGTTATGTTTTCTGATCCATCCTCCCACCCTGTGCCTTTTGATGGGTGAGTTTAAGCCATTGACATTTATTGATATTATGGATTTAATGTATTGTAATGCCATTGTCCAAAAAAAAAATTTGTTAGCTCTGATATATTGCAAGTATTATAGTGATGTTCTTGTTTATAAGATGTCTTTTAGTACCTCTTTCAGGGCCGGCTTGGTGATGGTTGCCTCCTTTAACTGTTGTTTGTCTAAGAAGGTTTTGATCCCTCCATCTAGTTTGAATGAAAGTCTAGCAGGATATATTATCCTTGGTTGAAACCATTTTCATTCAGGGCTCCATAGATACCTTGCCATTCCCTTCTGGCTTTTAGAGTTTGAGTGGAGAAGTCTGCAGATAATCTTATGGGTTTTCCCTTGTATGTGACTTTTTGTTTCTCTCTTGCAGCCTTTAGGATCCTTTCTTTATCCTTACTTCTTCTCATTGTGATTATGATGTGTCTTGAGGTCTGGGTTGATTCTGTTTGGTACTCTCTGGGCCTCTTGAATCTTGATGTCCTTTCTGTTATTCAGGTCTGGGAAGTTTTCTTCTATTATTTCCTCTAGAATGTTTGATTCCCCTTCCTCTCTTTCTTCCTCTGGCAGGCCAATTATACGAATGTTATTTCTTTTGAGATCATCCCATATGTCTCTGTTGTTGTTTTCAGTGTCTCTCAATCTCTTTTTAAGCTCTTTCACCTCTTTCTTCATTTTCTCTAATTCATCCTCTGTCTGACTAATTCTGTTTTCTGCTTCTGTTAGTCTGCTTTCCCTTCCCTCAGCTTCTTTCTTCATTACAGCTATTTCAGCTTTCAGTTCTCTAATTGCCTAAAGATAATCAGTATTTTCCTTGGGGGTCTCAACTGTTGTTTCCCTAATACTGCCATTCCTTTCCTCCAATGTTGTTTTCATTTCTGTGATTAATAAGTTTATTATTGCTTGCATACTTTTCTTATCTATGGTTACTTCTGGCTGATTTGTAGTTTCTTCTGGGCTCTTGTCTTCATTCATTGGAGTAGCAGTTTTATTTGTTTTTGATCTCCCCTTTTTTTATTTATGTTTCTTTTTTTTATATGCTCTGTTGTTCCTCATTTGTTGTGTCTTGAGTACAAGCAACACTGTACTAAATACCTTTATGATAATTGCACTCACCAACCTCAGGAATTACAGTAGCAACTGAAGCAAGTATTGAAGCAGTTTAATTGTTTCCAGTTAGCCCAACAATTTCTCCAGTCTGTGAAAAAATAGTAACCAAATCCCAGTGAATAAGAAAGAGATAAGAAAGAAGGGATAGCAAGAATAGACAGTTATGCAAATCTACTATCCACTGTATAGTCTATTGGTAACAAGAGGGGAAAGGGAACTAGAGCAGAGATACACACATAGAGAGTCCACTCTGAGTCAGATTTCTTCCCCAAAATAATTCACAAATTCAGAAAGACAAAGAAGAAGGAAGGAAGAAGTGTATGACAAGATAAAAAAAAAAGAAAAATAAAGAAGGGACAAGAGACAGAAAAGGGTAAAGATAAGAAAAAGAGCTATAATTAAATAGCAGTGAAAGGAAATGTTTTTTTATTACTTTATTTTTAATTTAATTTAATTTAATTTTTTTGATTAGCTAGGAGTGGGAGGGAGGGGAGAGTCTGTATTGGAGGTAGGATTAAGGAGACAAGTTCCTCCCACAATAGATAAGATGCGCACTACCCTAGCACTGAAATATATGCTAAGAGTTAATTCTGATCAACCTAACGGGGAGGAAGATATATGTCTTTATATAATATTAATAGTAAAATAGAGTAGGGTAAAAAATAAAATAAAATAAAATAAAAAACCTGTCCCAGATTACCTCAAACCTTGTGATCAGAGGCAGCTGATTGTTAAGAATGAGAAAAAAAAACAAAAAAAAACCCCTCAGGACTAGACAAGGATTGATGAAATAGACAGTTATGCAAATCTACTATCCACTGTATATTCTAGGGGTGGCTAAAGGAGGAAGGGAAGTTGAGCAGAGACACTCGCAGTGAGAGTCCACACTGAGTCAGAATTCTTCCCCAAAATGATTCCCAAATGTGTATCAGTGAATTCAAAAAAGCACACTGTTTGATGTTGTGGGGGCTGGGGGATGTGGCTTTGGAAGCTGTAGGATTAAGGAAGAAAGGATGACAAGAATGAGAAAAAGAAAAAAAAAGAGAGAGAGAAAAAAGAAAAAGATAAGAAAAAGAACAGTCATAAAAGAGCAGTGAAAGGAAAGGGTCTTTTTAATTAATTTATTTTTAATTATTTAATTAGCTATTCAGGGTGAGGTGGGGGATGTTGGCTACTTAGAAAGAAAAAAGGCCAGAGGTTTCAGAAGGGTATAGACTTAGAATGAATGATACTCCCTGGTGGGACAGGAATTTGGTAAAGAAAGAGGCTCCTAGCTGGGAAGCCTGCTAGGAGCTGGTCCCCAGGGACTGGTTATGGGGGGGGAGGGGAGGTATGCTTAAAAATTAAAAGGAAAAAAAATTTTTCCCCTTTTTTCTTACTCTAATTCTTAACCCAAATTAAGTTGTAGTTACCTCCTTGGTGTTACTGCTAGGACCCCTTATTGACTGGCCTACTAAAGGCAGAAAATCCTGCCGTTTCCAGGAGATGTGGTCAGAGCTCATGCCACTAGCCGCTTCTCAGTCCGCCATCTCCTGGGAACCGAGTTCATATATTTTCAAGTGTCTGTCATGCATGGTTTATTTTACCCTAATCTCTAAGGTAGTTGATATTTAATGGCAAGCAGATTCAAAATCAGCACATCAGAAATGTGATCTGTAAACATGACATCTCTTTGGATGGGGAGCTCATCATAGAGAAGATCATCATAGAGGAGACAATGACAGAATGCTTCAAGGTCAATATAACCCTATTGTGGAACAATACTGGTAGATTTCTATCTTTGCTGAACAAAAACCACTTCTTGCTGTTTTTACTAGTGAGCACCAGGGAAAGGAGCATGCTCCACATCTATCACTGCCCATAATATAGCAAGGGATTTATCCCAGTGATGAAATTATATTTCGATAAGCTGCTGCAATTGTAGTCACTGCATGAGGGTGTTTTCAATAATTCAACTTCATGATTGTCATTCATCTCTGTCTTCAGTACAGTAAAAATTGGTAAATTGGTTTAGGTGTTGTTGGGATCCATTTCAGTGTTTTTTTTTTTTAATTTAATTTAATTTTGTTTTATTTTATTTAAACCAGAGCACTGTTCAGTTCTAGTTTATGGTTTTGACTGAACCTGGGATCACGGAGCCTTGGGCATGAGAGTCTTCAAACTCTCATGCTATCTTTCCTGTTTGTCAGTGTTTTTTTTTTTTTTTTAATAAGCTATATGATGACATTAATCCACATAATGTCTTTGGATTGTATTAGTATACTGGTTATTTTGTAAGTAAACAACAAGTGAATAACTAAGAAAGATAATGTGTGTACACACAATGAAATAGTACTAAGCTATAATGTATCATGGATTCGCCTTTTTTTTTCTTGTTATTGATGTCGTTGTGAGATAGGACAGACAGAAATGGAGAGAGGAGGGTAAGACAGATAAGGTGAGACAAATACAGACACTTACAGACCTGCTTCGTCACCTGTGAAGCGACTCCCCTGCGATTGGGAAGCCAGGGAACCTGCATCCCTACTCTGGTCCTTGTACTTCATGCCACGTGAGCTTAACCTGCAGCTACCACCCGACTCTCTGGATTCACCTTCTTTACCTCATCTTGGATGCAGCTTAAAGGAATCAAGTTAAGTGAGGAGCCAGAAAGAGAAGTTTGAATTTAGGATGATCTTGTTCAGGGAAAGAAGTTGTAAAATAACAAAAATGAAAATAATCTCTGATGCTGTTATCATTACTATTTATCTCTGGGGATATGCACTAATAGTACTGCCATTACTGCTTACATAGTAGTCCATTATCCTCACTAGGCTCTAGTTCCATGGAAACTCTTTATATAACTATTTTTTAGCTGTTAGAATGTAGTCCACAAGAAATGCATTGAAGATATCTGGGCACATCTTATCCACAGAACTTTTCTGTAATTAGTGAATGAAGGCTACTCTGGATAAATCTGAGTGGTAGCCTGGAAGATAAGTGAATGGAAATGGCATCATAACCAAAGGCCCTTTGGAATATAACTAAAATATGCCTACTAGTATATTTTACAAAACGGACCCCCCCCCAATCCAACTCTTCATCTGCACTATTCTAGCCTTTAGATTCATGATTAGTTAACAATTTGTTTGGCTTTATATGTTAACTCTCTTTTCAGCCACCAGGTTCCAGATGCTAACATGATGCCAAGGAAACTTCCCTGGACAGACAACACCACCACTGTGTCCTGGAGCTCCAATTCCCCAGAACCCCACCCCAGTAGGGAGAGAGGCAGGCTGGGAGTATGGATCGACCTTTCAACACCCATGTTCAGCAGGACAGCAATTACAGAATCCAGACCTTCTACCTTCTGCATCCTATAATGACTTTGGATCTATATGCCCAGAGGGTTAAAAAATAGGAAAACTATCAAGGGTGGGTATGGGATGCGGATTTCTGGTGATGGGAATTGTGTGGAGTTTTATCTCTCTGGTTCTATGGTTTTGTCAGTGTTTCAGTTTTATTAATAAAATAAATAATAAAAAATCACTCTCATTAGGATATCTCTAACACTTTTGGTTTTAGAGAGGAGTAATTTCTGGGGTCAGGTGGTAGCTGATTCTCAAATTACCATGCAGTAGGACTGAGGTTCAAGCTCCATCTGCAGGGAGGATGTTCCACAAGTAGTAAAGTCATTTAACAGGTTTCTTTCTCTTTCTCTCTCTTCCATCTTTCTCCCTATTCACCTCCCCATCTCTCTTTCTCTATCCTAAATAAAAATAAATAAATATATAAATATTTAAAAAACATGAATGTGAATTTCTTGCTTTCAAATTAAAGTAATTCATCCTGGGTCTAAACTATTAATTTACTGGAAAAAAAAAGAAAAAGAAAGTCATGCTTCCTTTTCCTCTTGTTTTATCATATCCAAACTAGAATCTTGTCTGAGCTTTTATTATTCTATTCACCCTTAACCAAATCTCAATTTATTCTTCTTCAGTCTGGCACTTAGTATTCCTTCTTTTTTCTTTTCTTTTCTTTTAATTTATAAAAAGGAAACAGTGGGAGGTAATATGGCGACGGCCTGAGAAGTCGCTAACAGCGAGTGCTCTGATAGCATCGTCGGCAAAGGTAGGATTTTCTGCCTTTAGCAGGCCAGTCAATAAGGGGGGGGGGCACCAAAGAAGTTATTACAGTTTAATTTGGGTTAACAATTAGAGCAAAGGTGACACGGACTAGCGGGGCGCCAGAATTCCCAGGCGGCGCCAGGCAAGGCGAGTGCGCCGGGCATTGTCCTCCGCCCGCCCGGGAAGGCGGCTCCTCCGCCGGTTGCAGAGCGCGGCGGGCAGAGGACCTGGAGAGAGCACTTTAGCTCGGGGGCTGCCTCTTGGGAGTTGCCAGGGTCCACCGCGACCCTGAGGGTGGATCCAAAGACTTCTTGAGTATAGCTCTCATTGGATCAAAGGACTTGGAGCTAGTTTTCATTTTTGAGAAATCCTTTAAAAAAGTCTGGAGGGCGGGGTTTCCCGGAAAATGGCACCCGGAGAAGCAGAAGCGGCCAGCCTTTGAGCTCCGGACACATCTCGTGTAAACAATAGGATTTTCTGCCTTTAGCAGGCCATCCAATAAGGGGCCATAACGGTCATACCAAGGATGTTTCTATAACTTAATTTGGGTTAAGAATTAGAGTAGGGGAAAAAAATTCTTTTTTCTTCCTTTTAATTTTCAAGCATACATCCTTCCCGCTGCCCCCCCTCCCCCCATAAGCAGTGCCTGGGACCAGCTACTAGCAGGATACCCCATACCACCAAACAGGGTTTTTTTTTTTTTTTTTTTTTTTTTTTTTTTTGTTAATTCACTGATACACATTTGGGAAGTTCCTCGCACTGCTCTTTAATTACAACTCTTCTTCCTATCTTCTCCCTTTTCTCTCTCTTATCTCTCTCAATCTCTCTCTCTTTTTTTTTTTTTTTTTTTTAATCTTGTCATACACTTCTTTCTTCTTTGACTTTCTGAATTTGTGAATTACTTTGGGGAAGAAATCTGACCCAGAGTGGACTCTCTATGTGTGTATCTCTGCTCTAGTTCCCTTTACACTCTTGTTACCCTTAGAATATACACTGGATAGTAAATTTGCATAACTGTCTATTCTTGCTATCCTCTCTTCCTTTTCTCTTTCTTCACTGGGATTTGGTTACTATTTTTTCACGGACTGGAGAAATTGTTTGGCTAACTGGTAATGATTAAACTCCTTCAATACTTACTTCAGTTGCTACGGTTATTCCGGAGGTTGGTGAGTGCAATTGTCATAAAGGTATTTAGTACAGTGTTACTTGTGCTCAAAACACAACAACTGAGGAACAACAGAACATTAAAAAAAAAAAAAAAAGAGAGAAACACATAAATTAAAAAAAAATGGGTAGATTAAAAACAAATAAAACTGCTACCCCAATGAATGAAGACAAGAGCCCAGAAGAAACCACAAATCAGTCAGAAGTAACCATAGATAAGAAAAGTATGCAAGCAATAATAAACTTATTAATCACAGAAATGAAAACAACATTGGAGGAAAGAAATGGCAGTATTAGGGAAACAACAGTTGAGACCCCCAAGGAAAATACTGATTATCTTGAGACAATTAGAGAACTGAAAGCTGAAATAGCTGTAATGAAGAAAGAAGCTGAGGCAAGGGAAAGCAGACTAACAGAAGCAGAAAACAGAATTAGTCAGACAGAGGATGAGTTAGAGAAAACTAAGAAAGAGGTGAAAGAGCTTAAAAAGAGATTGAGAGACACTGAAAACAACAACAGAGACATATGGGATGATCTCAAAAGAAGTAACATTCGTATAATTGGCCTGCCAGAGGAAGAAAGAGAGGAAGGGGAAGCAAACATCCTAGAGGAAATAATACAAGAAAATTTCCCAGACCTGAATAACAGAAAGGATATCAAGGTGCAAGAGGCCCAGAGAGTACCAAACAGAATCAACCCAGACCTGAAAACACCAAGACACATCATAGTCACAATGAGAAGAAGTAAGGATAAAGAAAGGATCCTAAAGGCTGCAAGAGAGAAACAAAAAGTCACATACAGGGGAAAACCCATAAGACTTTCTGCAGATTTTTCAACTCAAACTCTAAAAGCCAGAAGGGAGTGGCAAGATATCTATCGAGCCCTGAATGAAAAAGGGTTTCAACCAAGGATTATATATCCTGCTAGACTTTCATTCAAGCTAGATGGAGGGATCAAAACCTTCTTAGACAAACAACAGTTAAAGGAGGCAACTATCACCAAGCCGGCCCTGAAAGAGGTATTAAAAGACCTCTTATAAACAAGAACATCACTATAATACTTGTAATATATCAGAGCAAACAAATTGTTTTTTAGAACAATGGCACTACAATACATTAAATCCATAATATCAATAAATGTCAATGGCTTAAACTCACCCATCAAAAGGCACAGGGTGGGGGGATGGATCAGAAAACATAACCCAACCATATGCTGCTTGCAAGAATCCCATCTGTCACAACAAGATAAACACAGACTTAAAGTGAAAGGATGGAAAACTATCATACAGGCTAACGGTCCACAAAAAAGGGCAGGAACAGCCATTCTCATCTCAGACACGATAGATTTTAAATTAAATAAAGTAATAAAAGATAGGCAAGGACATTACATAATGATAAGAGGATCAATCAGCCAAGAAGACTTAACAATTATTAACATCTATGCACCCAACGAGGGACCATCTAAATACATTAAACACCTATTGAAAGAATTTCAAAAATACATCAATAGTAATACAATAATAGTGGGAGACTTCAATACCCCACTCTCACACTTAGACAGATCAACAAAGAAGAGAACCAATAAAGATATAAGAGAATTGAATGAAGAGATTGACAGACTAGACCTCTTGGACATTTTCAGACTCCTCCACCCCAAAAAACTGGAATACACCTTCTTTTCAAATCCACACAACACATACTCAAGGATAGACCACATGTTAGGTCACAAAGACAGCATCAATAAATTCAAGAGCATTGAAATCATCCCAAGTATCTTCTCAGACCACAGTGGAGTAAAACTAACTTTTAACAACAAACAGAAAATTATTAAAAGACATAGAATTTGGAAACTAAACAACATGCTCCTTAAGAACCACTGGGTCAGACACTCACTCAAACAGGAAATTCAAATGTTCCTGGAAACTAATGAAAATGAAGACACAACCTATCAAAATATTTGGGACACAGCTAAAGCAGTACTGAGAGGGAAACTTATAGCTATACAATCACATATTAAACACCAAGAAGAAGCCCAAATGAACGAACTTACTACACACCTCAAGGACTTAGAGGAAGAGGAACAAAGGAACCCTAAAGCAACCAGAAGGACAGAAATCACTAAAGTTAGAGCAGAAATAAACAACATCGAAAATAAAAGAACCATACAAAAGATCAATGAAGCCAAATGTTGGTTCTTTGAAAGATTAAACAAAATTGACAAACCCCTAGCCAGACTCACCAAACAAAAAAGAGAGAAGACTCAAATTAATAGAATTGTCAACGATACAGGAGATATCACAACTGACACCACAGAAATCCAGAGAATTCTGCGAAACTTCTATAAAGAACTATATGCCACCAAGCTAGAGAATCTGGAAGAAATGGAACAATTCCTAGAAACCTATGCACTTCCAAAACTGAACCAAGAAGAACTACAAAATCTAAATGCACCAATCACAGACAAAGAAATTGAAACCGTTATTAAGAATCTCCCCAACAACAAAAGTCCTGGACCAGATGGCTTCACAAACGAATTCTACAAAACTTTCAGGAAACAGTTAATACCCATACTTCTTAAGCTATTCCATAAGATTGAAGAAACAGGAATACTCCCTTCCACCTTTTATGAAGCCAACATCACCCTGATACCAAAAGCTGATAGGGACAGAACAAAAAAGGAAAACTACAGACAAATATCTCTGATGAACATAGATGCCAAAATATTAAACAAGATCTTGGCCAACCGGATACAGCAACACATCAAAAAGATTGTTCATCATGACCAAGTGGGATTCATCCCAGGAATGCAAGGCTGGTTCAACATCCGTAAATCAATCAATGTCATTCATCACATCAATAAAAGCAAAGCCAAAAACCACATGATTATCTCAATAGATGCAGAGAAAGCCTTTGACAAAATCCAACACCCATTCATGCTCAAAACTCTACAAAAAATGGGAATAGATGGGAAATTCCTCAAGATAGTGGAGTCTATATATAGCAAACCTACAGCCAACATCATACTCAATGGAGAGAAGCTGAAAGCATTCCCCCTCAGATCAGGGACTAGACAGGGCTGCCCACTGTCACCGTTACTCTTCAACATAGTATTGGAAGTTCTTGCCATAGCAATCAGGCAAGAGAAAGAAATCAAAGGGATACAGATTGGAAGGGAAGAAGTCAAGCTCTCACTATTTGCAGATGATATGATAGTATACATAGAAAGACCTAAAGAATCCAGTAGAAAATTACTGGAAGTTGTTAGGCAATATAGCAAGGTATCAGGCTACAAAATCAATGTACAAAAATCAGTGGCATTTCTTTATGCAAACACTAAATCTGAAGAAGAAGACATCCAGAAATCACTCCCATTCACTGTTTCAGCAAAATCAATCAAATACCTAGGAATAAAGTTGACCAAAGAAGTGAAAGACTTGTATGCTGAAAACTATGAGTCGCTACTCAAGGAGATAGAAACTGATACCAAGAAATGGAAAGATATCCCATGCTCATGGATTGGAAGAATAAATATCATCAAAATGAACATTCTCCCCAGAGCCATATACAAATTTAATGCAATACCCATCAAAGTTCCACCAAGCTTCTTTAAGAGAATAGAACAAACACTACAATCATTTATCTGGAACCTGAAAACACCTAGAATTGCCAAAACCATCTTGAGGAAAAGAAACAGAAATGGAGGCATCACACTCCCAGACCTTAAACTATATTATAAAGCCATCATCATCAAAACAGCATGGTACTGGAACAAAAATAGGCACACAGACCAGTGGAACAGAATTGAAAGCCCAGAAGTAAATCCCAACACCTATGGGCATCTAATCTTTGATAAGGGGGCCCAAAGGATTAAATGGAAGAAGGAGGCTCTCTTCAATAAATGGTGCTGGGAAAACTGGGTTGAAACATGCAGAAGAATGAAATTGAACCACTTTATCTCACCAGAAACAAAAATCAACTCCAAATGGATCAAAGACCTAGATGTCAGACCAGAAACAATCAAATACTTAGAGGAAAACATTGGTAAAACACTTTCCCATCTACACCTCAAGGATATCTTTGATGAATCAAACCCAATTGCAAGGAAGACCAAAGTAGAAACAAACCAATGGGACTACATCAAATTGAAAAGCTTCTGCACATCCAAAGAAACAATTAAACAAACAGAGAGACCCCTCACAGAATGGGAGAAGATCTTCACATGCCAGACATCAGACAAGAAACTAATCACCAAAATATATAAAGAGCTCAGCAAACTTAGCCACAAAAAAGCAAATGACCCCATCCAAAAATGGGCAGAGGAAATGAACAAAACACTCACCACAGAGGAGATCCAAAAGGCTAACAAACATATGAAAAACTGCTCTAGGTCACTGATTGTCAGAGAAATGCAAATTAAGACAACACTAAGATACCACCTCACTCCTGTAAGAATGGCATACATCAAAAAGGACAGCAGCAACAAATGCTGGAGAGGATGTGGGGACAGAGGAACCCTTTTACATTGCTGGTGGGAATGTAAATTGGTACAGCCTCTGTGGAGAGCAGTCTGGAAAACCCTCAGAAGGCTAGACATGGACCTTCCATATGACCCAATAATTCCTCTCCTGGGGTTATACCCCAAGGACTCCATAACACCCAACCAAAAAGAGGTGTGTACTCCTATGTTCATAGCAGCACAATTCATAATAGCTAAAACCTGGAAGCAACCCAGGTGCCCAACAACAGATGAATGGCTGAGAAAGCTGTGGTATATATACACAATGGAATACTATGCAGCTATCAAGAACAATGAACCCACCTTCTCTGACCCATCTTGGACAGAGCTAGAAGGAATTATGTTAAGTGAACTGAGTCAGAAAGTTAAAGATGAGTATGGGATGATCCCACTCATCAACAGAAGCTGACTTAGAAGATCTGAAAGGGAAACTAAAAGCAGGACCTGATCAAATTGTAAGTAGGGCACCAAAGAAAAAACCCAGTGGTGAGGGGTAGACATGTAGCTTTCTGGGCCAGTGGGGGGTGGGAATGGGCGGGAGGGATGGGTCACGGTCCTTTGGTGATGGGAATGGTGTTTATGTACACTCCTAGCAAAATGTAGACATATAAATCAGTAGTTAATTAATATGAGAGGGGGAAATCAATTGTATGTCTCAAAGGTTCTCAGGAGACAAACTGAATCTTTTTAATAGATAGGCTACGTATTTGATATGCGGACTCTCTCAAAAGCCTAGACCAAGTAGATTGGAGGCTTCCAATAGCACAGCTATATACAAGATACTGGGTACTGTACAGCAAACCATAACAAAGGGACTTTTCAAAGTTAACCCAATTAACAAATAATGTGATGATAATATTAACTATTGATTGTCTTTTTGAACCCTAAGACAGCAGGAACCTCACATCTTCACTATAGAGCCCCTACTTCCCCCAGTCCTGGCACCCATGGATAGGGCTCACTTTCCCGTATGCTTCTCCCAATCCATACCAAATAATATTGCATCCGCCGATCACAACCTAACCAAAGCAACGATTGCCATCTCAACATGCTTCACCTCAGAGTGTATCCAGAGACTTCACGTGTGGAATGACAACCCTTCAGCTTCATTACTCGGGTGAGACCTTTCCTTTTATAGTACACTCTAATTTCATCTCAGGTAGTTCACTTTCTAACAAAGTCCCATAACCTAGACATACACCAGTTTCTGTGAGAGAGAGCGTATGCGCACACGTATCCATAAACTACTGCAAAATATATACCTGAAAGCAGGATTACACTAGAGTTTGCAGTGAGTACCTCCCCAACACTTCCTCTCCACTATTCCAATCTTGGGATCCATGTTTGCTCAACAAATTGTTTGGCTTTGTATGTTAACTCTCTTTTCAATCACCAGGTTCCAGATGCCACCAGGATGCTGGCTAGGCTTCCCTGGATTGAAGACCCCACCAATGTGTCCTGGAGCTCAGCTTCCCCAGAGACACACCTTACTAGGGAAAGAGAGAGGCAGACTGGGAGTATGGACCGACCAGTCAACGCCCATGTTCAGCGGGGAAGCAATTACAGAAGCCAGACCCTCTACCTTCTGCAACCCTCAACGACCCTGGGTCCATGCTCCCAGAGGGCTAGAGAATGGGAAGGCTATCATGGGAGAGGGTGGGTTATGGGGATTGGGTGGTGGGAATTGTGTGGAGTTGTACCCCTCCTACCTTATGCTTTTGTTCACTAATCCTTTCTTAAATTAAAAATTTAAATAAAAAAAAAAAAAAAAAAGGAAACAGTGACAAAATCATCGGTTAAGAGGTGTACAACTCCACACAATTCCCACCACAAGAATTCCATATCCCAACCCATCCCTGATAGCTTTCCTATTCTTTAACCCTCTGGGAGTACGGACCCAAGGTCATTGTGGGATGCAGAAGGTAGAAGGTCTGGCTTCTGTAATTGCTTTTCCGCTGAACATGGGCATTGAAAGGTCGATCCCTGCCTGCCTCTCTTTCCCTAGGGGGGTTAGGCTCTGGGGAATCGGAGGTCCAGGACACATTGGTGGGGTCATCTGTCCAGGGAATTCTGGTCAGCATCTGGAACCTGGTGGCTGAAAAGAGAGTTAACATACAAAGCCAAACAAATTGTTGACTAATCATGAACCTGAAGGCTGGAATAGTGCAGGTGAAGAGTTGGGGGATTCTCCATTTTGTAGATAGCTAGTAGGCATATTTTAGTTCTATTCCAAAGGGCCTGTGGCTATACTAGTTTTTTTTTTCCCCTGAGGCTGAAATCTGATATGCAAGTGGATCCAATTGTCTGGGAAGATGATGTCATGGCTGGGAAAAGGACCAGAAAGCAGGATCAGGGAAGAGAGTAGCTCCCTATTATGGAAAAGGAGTATAAATATTGTTGACTGTAAACTCCATTGATTTTATGTGATCTGGGCCCCATATTCAACTTGGGAGCCTATGTGACCTCTGCATCCCTGTAGATCTAAGCACACATTCTGTGATCATAGAGTAAGTATGCTGTCCATTCTCCCTTTGGAGGATGGAACATTCTCTACGATTGTTGATCCAAGGTGAGGGCAATGTCCTATTGGAGATGACCTGTAAAAATGAAGGTCTAGGCCCATGATGTCTGATAGGGAATTGCAGGACTCCTCAGGTAAGCCCCCAGACGATAGGGTGGCCTGATAGTGATTAAAGAGTCGTTGTTAAAGTATGCCACTCTTTTGCTCTTATTTAGATTTTGCTGTCCTTATTTTGATAAGGATTGCCTTGGAGTGAGTGGGAAAACTGTAATAGGAAGTAGGTAAGGCGGGTATCTAAGTCTAAGTAGACACTATTTCATTATGAACTGTATACTGGTTATTGTGTACTTATGCTTTCAGCTATATATTTTGCCCTAATTTATGGATACATGTGAAAATATCCTCTATCTCACGGGACCTGGTCTATATCTAGGCTTTGGGAGTTTGTTAGGAAGTGAAGAATACTATGAAAGGAAAGGTATCGCCAAAGTAATGAGGGTAAAGGGTTGACATTCCACACCTGACTTCTCTAGAAACAGTCTAAAGTGAAGTCATGCTGAGGTGGTACTCATTGACTTGATTAGGTTGGGATCTGAGGATGCAATATCATTTGGTATGAATTGAGAGAAACATGCAGGAAAGTGAGCCCTACCCTAGAGGTTCCAGGACTTGGGGGAATATAGGCTCTATAGAGGAAGTGGGAGGTTCCTGCTGTCTTAGGGTTTAAGAAGACAATAGATAGTTATTGCTATAATCACATTATTTGGCAATTGGGCTTACTTTGAAATATTACTTTGTTAGGATTTGCTGTATCGTACACAACATCATCATTAAGATATTCTTCCATTCTGTGAGGCATCTCCTTGTTTGTGTGATAGTTTCTTTGGCTGTGCAGAGCTTTTCAATTAGATGTCCCATTGATTTGTTTCTGCTTTAGTCTTCCTTCCAATTTGGTTTGCATCATCAAAAATGTCCTTGAGGTTTAGGTGGGAAAGTGTTCCACCAATGTTTTCCTCTAAGTATTTGATAGTTTCTGGTCTAACATCCAGGTCCTTGATCCATTTGGAATTGACTTTTGTTTCTGGTGAGATAAAGTGGTCCAGTTTCATTCTTCTGCATGTTTCAACCCAGTTTTCCCAGCACCATTTATTGAAGAGAGCTTTCTTTCTCCATTTAATACTTTGAGTCCCCTTATCAAATATTAGATGTCCATAGGTGTGGGGGTTTAGTTCTGGGCTTTCAGACCAGCCACTAAAAAAAAAAAAAAAAAAAAAAAAAAAAAAAAAACAGGAGTGAAACAAAACAAAAAGAGAAAGGCTTGGAATGACACCCCTAATAAGCCAGGAATCTGGGTAAAGAAAATAACTCATTGGGAAGCCTGCTAGGAGCTGCTGTCCAGCCCCTGGGAGCTGGTTCTGGAGTAGGGGGGAGGGGTGAACTCCGAATTAATCAAAAGATTCTCCTTTCTTTGCCCCCCTGGCTTCCATTTACCAGACCAAGAGGGGGTTATAGGAGTCCTCCTTGCTGTCACCCTGACACCCCTTGTTCACTCTCCCAGTATCCTACTCTATCCAGAGAATCCCAGGTCACAAGCTGCTGCTTTCTGGAGCTCACGCCAGCTGCTGCTTCCAACTCACCATCTTGGCTCTGCCCCCTCTTAGTATCATTTCTAACTTGTCACCTAGGTCTTTGAAAATGTTTACTATTAAAGTCACATGAGGTATTTATAACACTTTTTAAATATTGCATTTTATGCACCTCTAGAACTTTATTATGGTTATTGATTGAGGAATTTTACAGCTGCTGAGAATAGCACAATGTGTATTAGTAATCTTTTATAAGGCAACTATCTCCCTGAGGAGATAATTATAGAATCTTAAACCAAAAGGAAACCAAAGAACTCCGATTAATTGAATAATTCTATATAAAATAAACTTTAAAAGTTTAACTTTTAAGGAGGTGGCTCCTTTGCCATTTTTTTCCTTCTGTCTTCACTAGCACCCTCTTTCTTTCCCTATCCCTTTCTCTCTCTTTTTACAATGTAAGCTAAAAACAAAAACAAAAAAACAACAACAACATACCAGCAACAAGCATGAGGTAAAGGATATAGCCTCCAAATTGAGAATTGTTTTCAAATTATCTGACATCAGCAACAAGATTTCCAAATGAAAGATAACACCCACTTAAACACTCCATGTCTCTAAACTTGCATCTTAATTGTTTCTTAAATACCATCTTCTACTTTCCTACTTACAATGATGTAAATTGACACATTTAGAGTAAGGGAGAGACAGAGAGAGGTAGAGAGCAACTAGTATATACTGCTCTATTCTGGTTTCTGGTGATGCCAGAGATTGATAGTGTCAGGCATGGGATTCTTTAATATAATCATTATAGAGCCTCTCCAGTCCTTTTTCTTTTCTTTGTTCTTTTCTTTTACTTTCTTTTCTCTTTTTTTTATTTAGTTTTTTAAACAGCACTCAATATTTATTTATTTGTTTATTTATTGTCTCTAGGGTTATCACTGTGGTTTGGTGCAGACACTACAAATCCACTGTTCCTGGTGGCCATGTTTTTGATTTTATTGAATAGTATAGAGGAAGTAAAGGAAGATAGGGAGGGGGAGTGAAAGACACCTGTAGACCTGCTTAATTGTTTGTGAAGTGACCATCCTGCAGGCGGGGAGATTGGCACCCCATTTATTATGCGGTCCGTGTGCTTGGTATTATGTGCGCTTAACCCAGTGCTTCACAGTCTGCCCCTCCACCCCACGTTTTTATTTTCATTATGACTGCAGTAGCTATGACCTCAAAGTCTATTCTGACTAATAGTGGAAATAGTGGACATACTTGTCTGGTTCCCGATTTTAGGGTGAAAGCTAGTTTATCTTCATTGGGATTACTCCTAATGTTAGCTATGGGTTTGTCATAATCGTCTTTATTATGTTGAGGACTTGTCCTTATAGTCTCAGGCTCTGGAGGGTCTATATTATAAATGGGTATGGATCTTTTCAAATGACTTTTCAGCATCAATTGATATGTTTTTCACCTTTCTTTTTCTTGATATGATGGATTACAGTGAGTGACAATCAGTTGTTGAGCCACCCCTGTTTCCCAAACATGAACCCCACTTGGTCTTGGTGAATCATGATATTGATATGTCGCTGGATTTCATTTGCCAAGATTTTGTAAAGAATTTTTGCATCAGTGTTCACTGGCACGTAAGTCTACAGTTTTCTTTTTTCGGTAGAGTCCTTTCCCGATTTGAATATCAATATGATATTAGATTCATAGAATTTGTTTGGAAGTGATTCCCCCTATACATTTTCTAGAAGAGTTTGAGAAGAGTAGATATCCATTCTTCTTTGAATTCATTATTAAAACAGTCCAGACCAGGGATTTTATTTTTGGAATTATAATTATTATTACAGATTCAATCTCTATACTGGTGATGGGCCTATTTAAGCTATCTACTTCTCCTTGGGTTAGGGTTAGCAGGTGATTTAATCCTGGGAATGTATCCAGGTCATCTAGGTTGTCCAATTTGTTTACTTAGAGCTGTTCATAATGCTTATTTATACATTTTATGTAAATGTCTTATTTTTTTTTATGTTTGTCAGTCTAGCCAGTGATAAAGAAGCCTTTGTTGAAATCACTGTGCAGGCTGGCACATATTGCAGACTGACTGGTTTCTGCTAAAACTAGTAAACCTCTGGTAGGGCCACAAAGAAGTTAGGGGTTGCTCCCATGGGTAAAGGCACAAGATTGCCCTGAGGTCAGGGCTTGAGCTGGCTGAGGCCTGCTATCAAAGGTTGTGAAGTTTTGTAGAGGAATGGTGGTGCAAGAGACTGGAGATGAGAATCCGAGCAGGGTACTCTGTTGTGTGTAACCGCCAGGGTAGGTCTGCTGGAGGCTCTGGAGCTCCAGACATGGAGGAAAGCTGACCTTGCTGACTTAAAAGGTATTGGGTGTAGTAGATATTGCCACTGTAACTGTCTACTTTAGTTTTGAGTAGGGTCTTTGGGTCTGCTTGTTCTGTGACCTTGCTACAAGGGCGCTGAGCCCTGTAAGGGAAGGATTCATACCTGTAGATTATTCCTTTCTCCTCTCCTGTGTTCACTGAGCTTTTTTCCCTCTGCCTTTGAGCTTTCTATTTTTTAAGGAATTTATTCACTAATAAGTGGTTAATGTATTTTTTATAGTTGTTGTTATTGTTGTCTCTGTGTCCCAGAGAGTTATCCCAGAGCTGCTAGGTGGTTATCATCTATTTTATTTCTTTATGAACATTTGCACTACCTAAACTAATTGTGTTGATTTGATTTTTCAATACATTTTTATAGACTATTTCTTTTGGCTGCATAATGCAAACTTTAAAATAATTTTATAAACTTGATAATTAGCATAATTTATATAGTAATATTCATTCAAAATAGAATATATGTCTTAGTTTTAAAATTATATAGTATAAATAATTTCATACTGAAATCAGTAATCCCTAGTTTCATTATTCCCTGCCTACAACCCAATTTCTTAGAGGAAAACACTTTTAATAGATTCTACTTTTACTTTTTCAATGTTTATGTAATGTTCTATAGTTTGGAATGTAAAAACTTGATAAAACTAATGTGAGTTATAAATTTTTGAGTAGTGAGGAGGATGTTAACTAAAGTTTGAAAATATAGATGATAATAAAATATTCTGATGGGTAATTTATTATGCAACTTTGCTCTGGCAACACAATATAAAATTTCTTTTTATATTTTTTCAAAAGTAATAAAGGGGAATTTAATATAATGTAGCAAATATTTAAGAAGGAGATGAAATATTTTCAGACCTTATCTCTAACATCAAGGTAAATCATGTTAAGTGTCAAGGAAATAGCTTTTAGGTAGAAGAAAATTGAATTCAAACAGATAAATGTAATCAACAATGGATTTTTGTGACAGATTGAAATGTCAAAATCCAAGATGATGCATTAAAAAGTTTTTCAAGAATAACAAAATTATTTTGTGTGTACTGCTTAGCTTCCTTTTGAAATGTACTCTCCAGTGACTAGTTTAATACCTTATCAATGGTTAGTACTTAAGAAATAAAGCGACAGCAAATATTTATTGTTTAGATATTGTAAAAATGGTGACATAACATAGCATATTGATATCAAGTGCTTCATACTATAGGAATAATATAGTAAAATGTATCTTGCACTTGGGAGACAGCTCAGTTTTATAGATCATCAACTTGAGTGACTAAGACTTCAAGGTTCCAAGGTACCATCCTGGCACATCTTATGCCTGAGTTAATTGGTGCTCTTTTGTTCTCTTTCCATAAAAAGGGAGGTTGGGTCAGCCTACTCTGCCACTAGAACAAGAGTGGTCCTAAAATGAGTATAGCCTAGAATGTTCCCAGCTGAGACTATAGTATAAATAGACTATGAGCTCAGTCAGATAGGGGCTTGGAAGTTATACAGGATCTAATACTAAATTTGAATATACATGGGCCCTAGGTCAGATTGATTGGGTAAACAGTTAATTTTATTTGTATATTTTCCTCAAATTTGGAAGCTACTCTCTTCCTAATTCAGCTTTACAATTTTATTCCCAACTCTGACAAGATCTTCCTAGAAAATATTTCTAGTTTACCTGCATTTTAGCTAACAAGCTCAAGCAAAGTTTACTAAAGTCATGTGCTCCTAGGAACATACCTAATGTAGAATCCCTAGCCTCTTTCCACCTTGAGGTCCCTATTCTCATCATCTGGGTTCCTAGTTTTTGGTTCTAGTTTATTACACATTTTGTACTGCTTTATATCTTACTGCATTTTCACCACCAAGTTGCAGATGCCACTATGATTCCATCAACAATAAAAACAACAAGGGCAACAAAAAGGAAATAAATAAATATTTAAAAAAAATCTTTACAAAAACAAAAAGAAACAGGCTAGAGGTTTAGATGAACCTGCCTGCATCCATGTCTAGCAGAGAAACAACTACAGAAGCCAGAGCTCCCACATTCTGCACTCCAAAAAAGAATTTTGGTCCATACTCCCAAAGTGGTAAATAATAAAGAAAGATAACCAGAGGGTTCTGAACTTCAACTCTGCTGGGACTCAAAGTGTCTGTCATCAGAAATCTTGTTTCTATACCATCACTGAAAGGGAAGTGAATCTGGAAAATACCAGAGGAAAAAAAGACACTGTTTCTTTTATCTAAGAGATTAGAGGTAAAAAGGAATGAGACTTGGAAGTAGTAATAAGTGTAGGTGTGACTTTGAAAGGAAGTGAAGGTGGAACTGGAGAGAAAAAAAAACCTGGCAAAACAAACCATATATATATATGGAGAGTAAAGGGAGGGGCATACAGATAATATTAGATATAAAGTCAATCCGTATATGAGACCTTAGGAGAACTATTGCAGTTTTCAATGGAGAGGAGGGAGAAACAGAACTATCCTGATAGAAACAGTGTGATATTGTATCCCTATTACCATATAATCTTCTAAATCACTAATAAAGTAGAGGGCCCTACCCTCTCAATTTATCTCTAACATATAAAAAAGGAAATGTTGCTCATAGCAATGGGTTTGCCATGCTTGCATCAAACCCTAGCAAAAACCTAGTGTAAATTAGTATGAGCCAAGAAATTGTGTGTGTGTGTGTGTGTGTGTGTGTGCGCACATGTGCGCGCACGAGCGTGTATTACCTGGTCTCTAATTCTCTAAACACCTATTTTTTTTATTTAAAAAAGGAGACATTAACAAAACCATAGAATAAGAGGGGTATAATTCCGCACAATTCCCATAACCCGATCTCCATATCCCATCCCATCCCCTGATAGCCTTCCCACTTTCTATCTCTCTGGGAGCATGGATCCAGGGTCGTTGTGGGTTGCAGAGGGTGGAAGGTCTGTCTTCTATAATTTCTGCCCCGCTGAACATGGGTGTTGACTGGTCGATCTATACTCCCAGTCTGCCTCTCTCTTTCCCTAGTAGGGTGGGGCTCTGAGGAAGTGGAGCTCCAGTACACACTGATGGGGTTGTCTGTCCAGGGAAGTCTGGCCAGCATCTTGCTGGCATCTGAAACCTAGTGGCTGAAAAGAGAGTTAACATACAAAGCCAAACAAATTGTTGAACAGTCGTGGACCTAAAGACTGGAATAGTGCAGATGAAGTGTTGGGGGGTATTCCCTGCATATTCTTGTGTACTTCTGCTTTCAGGTATATATTTTTCCCTAGTTTATGGGCACGGGTGAACCTATGCTCTATCTCAGGGGACCTGGACTATATCTAGGTTTGGGGACTTTATTGGGGAGTGGACCACCTGGAATGGAATTAGAGAATACTATGAAAAGAAAGGTCTCACCCGATTGATGAAGCTGAAGGGTTGTCATTCCACACCTGAAGTCTCTGGTCACAGTCTGAAGTGAAGCGTGCTGGGGTGGCACTAGTTGTGTTGATTAGGTTGGGATCTGTGGATGCAATATTATTTGATTTGAATTGAGAGCAGCATGCAGAAAAGTGGGCCCCACCCTAAGGTTCCAGGACTGGGGGAAATATAGGCTCTATAGTGGAAATGTGAGGTTCCTGTTGTCTTAGGGTTCAAGAAGCCAATGGATAGTTATTGTTATCGTCACATTTTTTGGTGATGGGGTTAACTTTGGAAAGTCCCTTTGTTAGGGTTTGGGGTATAATACCCAGCATCTTGTATATATCTGTGCTACCGGTTGCTTCTGTTCTCCCTGGTCTAGGCTTTTGGGAGAGACAACATATCAAAGACAGCCTATGTATTAAAAAGACTCAGTCTGTGTTTTAAGAAGTTCTAGACATATGATCAATCTTTCCCCTCTCATATTAATTAAATAGTGGTTTATATGTTTACACTTTAATAGGATTGTACGTAAACACCACTCCCACCACCAAAAGACTGTGTCCCATCCCCACCACCCACTCCTGTCCCCCCCACCCCCTGCCATGCCGGGAAGCCCAATGGCCACCCTAAAACACCAATTTTTATGTAGCTGTTTAGATAATGAAAATAGAGTAATTAAAAAGTTGTAAGAACTCCTCTTCCATTTATCTCATATTCCCTAGGAGAACATGGGAGATGCAATCTTAAAGACTGTGCATGCAAATCATAGTGAGTGCTTAGCAGAAGATTAAACAGTTATATAGCAGAAGTGGTTACCAATAAAATAAGAATGCTCCCTTGTTCTCATGTTTTCATTCTGTTTTGAAACCTCACAGTAATTACAATATGTTAACATTTATTTCATAAAAAATAAGTTATATATAAGATACAATAACATGCAGATAAATATAATAACAAACATTAACTACACAAAGGTGCAGAGAGATTTGCTTGTTCAATGTTTTTGTTTACAGTTCTACTTCTAGACTGGAATGTCAAATGTTCATGTAAGATCTGTGTGCAAGAGAATGAGAGACACAAGCTTAGATGAACTGGTGTAAAAAAACTCCAGCAGTAGTATTCTAGAAGGAGACGAATAACTACTATTACGATCTCACTCATGGGTTATATTTGAGAAATGAAACAAGGGAAATGTAGAATTAAACATTAATAAATTGTGCTATATTTAGTCATACCTATGAATTCAAAAGAGTGAGGTGAGACAGGGTTACTAAACAATTTGTTCTGCTTTATATATTACTGTCTTTCAGCCACCAAGTTGCAGATGCTGCCATGACGCGAACCTGACTTCCCTTGGCAGATGACCTCACCAATATGCCTTGGAACCTCATCTTTCCAGAGCTCTGCCCCACTAGGGAAAGATATAAACAGACTGGGGGCGTATGTATCTAGCTGCCAACATCCATGTCCAGCAAAGAAGCAACTACAAAAGCCAGACTTCCCACCTTCTGCACCCCATAATGATCCTTGGTCTGTGCTCCAGAGGGATAAAGAATAGGAAAGCTTCCAATGGAGGAGATGGGATGCAGAAATCTGGTGGTGGGGATTGTGTAGAATTGTACTTCTCTTATCCCACCGCTTGTCAGTCATTATTAAATCACTAACAAAAGGAAAAGAAAGGGACTTGGAGGCACAGCGCCCTCTAGTGGGGGGAAATAACAATTTGGTGGTGGGTAAAGTGGGTTGGTACCTGTTTGGGAAAGACCTTGACTGCATAACTGTGACAATGAAAATCCTGTGAAACAATATTTTTTCTATACAAGTAAGTTTACAAATACAAATAATAATTTCCAGTCATAATAACTGTCAGCCAGGTAAACTGATATGTGTCTGTATTGTGTCTATTGACTTCAATACACTTAGATGCGAAAATACTGTATAGTAAGTATGATAGATGTAAATGTGCAGTTGAAATAAAGCATTTTAAGCACTGTCTTGCTTTTTTATATTTTTCAAGATAGATTAACTGTACATGAAATAATTTGAGACAAATTTCACAGTATGAAATACATTGTTAAATTTAAGTCCCCATAGGGTTTGGGTAGTATCTCACCCAGTAGAGCATACATGGCCCAGTTTCAATTCTGTAATGTCCATCTGCAGGAGGGAAGCTTTAAAAATGGTGCACCAGTAGTACAGGTCTCTCTCCTCTCCTCTCCTACTTTGTCTCCACTGTAAAAAAAAAAATGTCAAGAAAAATGGTGGAGTCATATAGGCATTGAGTTCCAATGGTTAAAAAAATAATACTCTGATGAAAATATGACATATCTATGAGTTACTATCAATAGTTTGTCTTGCCACCCCCTTTCTTTCCAATCCCTGATGGCCAAATACACACCTAAGAAGGAAATGATATTCCTAGTATTAACCACCAGTCTTAATTTACACAAGTTATGCATATATACACATATTACAAATTTGTGTGCACTCATTAACTTTAATGCTTATGATTAAGTTCGGATTTAAGGAAAATGTTTTCTTAATTTAATTGGACTTTTTGGAAATAAATGACTTTATATCTGTGGTTATCGGGTTACTAAGTCATAATAACTGGAAGTTCTTCAAACTTCCATCTGTCTTAGGTATTTTTTTTAAATCCCAAATCCTGTTTTGTTTTTTTTTTTGGAGGGATTAACGCTTTAAAGTATAGCTGTTGGCATAGGGGTACATCAATACCTCATGATCCTTTTCACTCCTTCTCAATCCCTCCTTATCCAGACTCATTTTCTTTAGTGTATATACCCTGCCCAATCCGAGGTTTGCTTTATGTTTTCTTCTTATGCCTTGTTTTTTCTTTTTTAAGTTTTACTTATAAATGAGAGCATCTGATATATGTACTCTTTCTATAAAAAAAAATTGCATTTATTTATTTAATTATTGGATAGAGACAGAGAGGAACTGAGAGGGGAGAAGGAGATAGAGGGAAAGAGGCAGAGAGACACCTGAAGTGCTGCCTCACCACTCATGAAGCTTTCCCCCAGCAGGTAGGGACCAGGAACTTGAATCTTGGTCTTTGTGCACTGTCGTGTGTACACTTAACCAGGTAGGCTGCCATCTGGTCTATGTCCTTCTCTTTCCGACTTATCCCATTTAACATAATTCTTTTAGTTCCATTGAGTATAAAGGAAAGGAAATAACACCATCATTTTTGATAGCAGAATAGTCTTCTATTGTGTACATATACCCCATGTTTATGATTCACACATTCACCTTTGCAATCTGGGTTGTTTTCAAGACTGGGCTAGTACAAATTGTGCGGCTATGACCATAAGTTTACACAGATCTCTTCAGATGTATTTTCTTCAGGGTGTATTTGCTTCCCTGAATGCATCCCCAGGAGAGGAATTGCCAGGTCATAGGATGTGTCCATTTATAGTGTTTTAGAAAGTCTCAAGACTGGTTTATATAGGAGTTGGGCTAATTTGAATTCTCACTAGCAGTATAGAAGGGTTTCTTTTCTCCACATCCTTGCCAACATTTGTTAGTAGTCCCCTTTATAAGGTATGCCATTCCCACAGTTGTAAAATGGTATCTCATTGTCTTTATTTGCATTTCTCTGATAATGATTGGAGCAGTTTTCCATATGTGCCTTTTAAATCTCTTCTTTGGTGAATATTGTTCATTATGTTGTTGCTGATTTGTTAAGTTATCAATAGATACTGGTTATTTGTTCTTTGTCCTGATGTGAAAATCTCCCACTCTGTGGTAAGTTTCTGTTTTAATCATAGTTCCTTTTGCTGTGCAGAAGCTCTTCAGCTTGATGTCGTCCAATTGGTTTATTCTGATATTGCTTTAATTGTGATTGAATCTGAGTCATTACAGATGTTTTAAAAGTGTACATTGAAATGAATTCTGCCACAGTTTCCCTCTAAATAGTTGATGAATTCTGCTCTGAAATCTAAATCTTTGATCTGTCTGGAGTCTATTGTTGTGTATAATGAAATGTGTGTAGGTCCAGTTCCATTTTTCTATCTGTTTCAAGCCATTTTCCCTGATACCATTTGCTGAAGAGACTCCCTTTACTCTATTTAATGCTTTATTCTCCTTATCAAAAATATAATGTTCATATAAATAAAATTGCATTTTATTTTGATCTCTGCAATACTGCTTCACTGCTCATGAGGGATCCTCCTTCTTAGTAGGGCTCAGGGGTTTGAATCGAGGTTCTTGTGCATGGCCCTTGTCCATGTTCTCAACCAGGCTCACTGTCCAGTTCCACTAAATGTTTATTTCATGCTCAGAAAATAAGTATAAAGACATGGAAAACTACACTTTAATCATAATTTTAAACAAATATTTTTGTGTTTTAACAATGACAACTTGTCAAGAATATTATTATAATTTCTATTACTACTTTATCACCATTATTGTCTTAGAAAATATTCTGGGAGTTGGACGGTAGCCCAGTGGGTTAAGCATAGGTGGTGCAAAGCGCAAGGTCCAGCATAAGGACCCCAGTTTGAGCCTCCAGCTCCCCACCTGCAGGGGAGTCGCTTCACCAACGGTGAAGCAGGTCTGAAGGTATCTATCTTTCTCTCCCCTTCTCTGTCTTCCCCTCCTCTCTCCATTTCTCTTTGTCCTATGCAACAACAACATCAATAATAACTACAACAATAAAACAAAAAGGGCAACAAAAATGGAATACACAAATAAGTATTAAAAAAAGAAAATATTCTAATTTGGTAAGGAAGATTTTTATTTATTTGATATGTATGTACTTACTACAATTTCAATATTATGGAACAATAAAATAATTCTGTATTTTTTTCATCTCTTTCTTTAACATCTCTATCACCTTACTAAACATAGTAAGGTTTCTCCTCTTCATATTTAATTATCATCATTATACTACGCTTTTTCATTGATGAATACACTAGATAGTAAATTATCTGAATGAGAGTCACTACTAATGTGGTTCAGCCAAGTGTACCAGAAAGAATATGGATTGGTAAATTTCATTAGCTGACTTCTGTTTGATTTATAGTCTTGCCCCTTGAATAATATACTTGTAGACAATATGTAAGATCCTTCACATTGAAGGTGCCTTTCTACTCCTGCTACATATAAAGTATCACTTATTCCTTCTATGAATATTAAAACTGTTTTAAATTATAACCATTTATCAGGGGTTAGTGTTAGTCTCCAGGAAGAAATTTAATATCTTTCATGGTAGATGGGCACAATAAGTGAAACAATAACTAAAGAGCTCAAATGGAAAATAATAATAAAAAAGAAAGTTTCATTCAATCCATGGCCCTTGACTCAAAATTAATAATTCTTTTGCTCATAGAGAGAAAAGTAGAGTCACAGGATAATGTTGAAAATAATTAACATATAACATTATATTTAAAATTTCATGATTATATAGATGTCACCAGTGGTGGTTTCTTTTGAAAAGCAAAGTTCTGCTTTTCAAAAAATAGGCTAGTGTTAAGGGTGGCACATCTGGTTGAGCATGCACACTACCATGTACAAGGATCCCAGCTTGAGTCCACACTCCCTGCAGGAGGAGAGAGCGCTTTATAACTGGTGAAGCAGGGCTAAAGATCTCAGTTTCTCTCTATCAACATCTCTATATCTCTCTATCTCTGTCTTTCTCCTGTTCCACTCTGTTTCTTTTAGTGCTATCAAAGAAAATAGAAAGGAAAAAAAAATGGAGGAATGACTTCTGGGAGTAGATTCAGTGCTGGCACCTAGTCCCAGTAATAACCCTTCTGGCAACTAAACATTATAATAAAAGAAAAAAATAACCTAAATAGTCTGATATTTTAGTTCTACCTTTAATTTTCCATATCATCCTAAATATGACTTTTAACAACTATGAATTTGTTGCCTTATCTAAACATCTATCGAGCTTGAAGGTAGCTCACCTGGATAGGTGCCTACATGATCATACTTCAAAGGAGGGTACATTAGTGTCTTTGGTACATTAGTGTCTTTCTCTCTCTCCCTCTATCTCTTGCTTTCTATCTGAAAAAAAGTCATCCCAGAGTAGTGAAGCTCCAAAGATGACAGAAGAAAAAAATGAATTATAATAATCATGCTTTGGAAATTTTGATTTGGATAAAAGATAGTAGGATAGCACATGTAACACGTTATTTGTTAATGTTTAAGTTTTAAAATAATAAAGGAAATACCAATGGCATTTTTGATAGCTTTTTTTCTCATTAATGGGAAGAGTTTCTCTGATGAAACCAATGACTTTATAAAAATGTAGAACTCCTAATGGGGAAATATTTTCAAAACATCTCCGCAACGCTTAGAAGATATATGTCACAAGGATGTCCACCTGTACAATTTTTTATTTCCATGTAAAGTTTGTATGTTAATTTCTTGTGAATGTAATACATTTTTTAATCAGGGAAAGAAGCCTCACATTTGACTAAAGATCATTGAGACAACTGAATGGATTTTTCCCCCCCATCAAGACTTCATTGGAACTTTGTGCCTGGGCATTTATGCAATTACACTGATACTAGTGCATTATTTCTTCTTTAATTCCAAATAGAGAAACAGAGACACGCAGGTATCCACTTTTTTTTCTTCTTCTTTAGGTCAAGGGACAAACATTCTTTTACGCATCATCATTTATGCATCATTTATGATTACTTACGATAAGTTTTGGAACCAATTAATGATGAGCACTAAGATACCACAATAGTGTCTCACATTTTTTAATTGTAGGTTTTTTTTTTTTTTTTTTGCCTCCAGTGTTATTGATGGGGCTAGGTGCCTACATTATGAATCGACGGCTCCTAGAGGCCGTTTTTTCCCATTTTGTTGCCTTTATCATCATTTTTGTTATTATTGGTGTTGATCATCGTTTTTTTTATTATTGTTGTTGTTGTTGATGTCATTGTTGTTGGACAGGACAGAGAAAAATGGGGAGAGGAGGGGAAGACAGAGAGGGGGACATAAAGATAGACACCTGCAGACTTACCTCATTGCCTGTGAAGCGACCCCCTGCAGGTGGGGAGCCCAGGAGAATCCTTACCCTTCCTTGCACTTTGTGCCACGTGCTCTTAACCTGCTGTGCTACCGCCCGGCCCCCAAAATTGTAGATTTTTTATTGAGATATTAGTGGCTTCATATGTCAATGTCAAGAAAACAAAATTTTGACAATTTCATATATATATATAGGAAGTTTTTTTTTAATATTTATTTTATTTATTTATTCCCTTTGTTGCCCTTGTTGTTTTATTGTTGTAGTTATTATTGTTGTTGTCGTCGTTGTTGGATAGGACGGAGAGAAATGGAGAGAGGAGGGGAAGACAGAGAGGAGGAGAGAAAGATAGACACCTGCAGACCTGCTTCACTGCCTGTGAAGCAACTCCCCTGCAGGTGGGGAGCCGGTGGGGAGCCGGGGCTCGAACCGGGATCCTTATGCCGGTCCTTGTGCTTTGCGCCACCTGCACTTAACCCTCTGCTCTACAGCCCAACTCCCATAGGAAGTTATTTTAAGTACCTTATACCACTTTAACAGTTTATAACATTATTTCACACATTTTGCTGCTAGATAATGTAAATAGTTAAATTAATAATTTGATTTTATGTTTTATTTTTGTTATCTTAATGTTAATTTTTATACTTAAAATATTATATTTAAATTGAATTTAATTTTAAATTAAATTTATATTTAAATATCTATACTGAAATTATATTTAAATGTTGCTATTCAGAATTAGTATATTGATACTGATGTACACTACAATTTTGTAAAGACAATAGTTACTTGAAACACCGTACTTAGAAATCCAATAGCATGTCTATGTAATTATAAATCAGTATAATATTCTGTAAGAAAAAAAGCTTCTTTCCACAGGAAAACCCTTTGTTTCATTTTCCTCTTACTTTTAGGTTCCTGTTTATTTAACAGTCTGTATCTTACTTCTTTTCAGTCACCAAGTTGCAGAAGCTATCATGAAATCATCCTCACCAATGTATTCTGAAACCTCACCGATGCCCTATCTCACAAAGGAAAGATAGAACTAGGTCAACAACTTTGCTCAGCAGAGGAGCAATTAGAGAAGCCAGATCTTCCACCTTCTGCACCCCATGAAGATCTTTGGTCCATGCTCTCAGTGGGATAAAAGATAGGGAAGCTTCCAATGGAGGGGATGAGATACAGAACCCTGGTGGTGAAGATTACATGGAATTGTAATGCTCTTTTCCTATAACATTATTAATCATTATTGTCACACACAGAAAAAAATAATTAGAAAAAAGGTCACTAATTGTGTTTTTTCTTTTACAATTAGTTTAAATATACTAAATATCATTTATGTTTCATTTTATAGCTGCTATACATATCGTTATATTCAAGGCAGGTTTTGACTGACATCTGTAGAAAATCATCTGTTTATTTCTTTATTTATGTGTACACAAATAACACCTAGCATCCATTTATATTTTAATCTTATAATTACTCAGACAAGTAATTCAAAGTAGGAAACAAAGAAGTCAATGGCACAATGAGAGGAGATAGAAAAATACTTTTAAAAAAGTAAAGGTATTTTAAATCAATGTTAAATAAGGTGGAATATTTGCTTTAAAACATGGAAACACATTGTGATTATAGGGTATTTTCACAGTATCAATTTGCTTTTGAAAAGAAGCAAAGGAGACTAATGTTTGAATAATTTCATTTTCTTTGTGAAAACCAAGGCATCATTCATATTGTACAGTGAATGTTTCTTTGACATGAATGAGTTCAAGTATAAATTTTATTTATTTTTAAAATATTATCATATTTAAAAAAGGAGACATATTTAAAAAAGGAGACATATTTAAAAAAGGAGACATTAACAAAACCATAGAATAAGAGGGGTATAATTCCGCACAATTCCCATAACCCGATCTCCATATCCCATCCCATCCCCTGATAGCCTTCCCACTTTCTATCTCTCTGGGAGCATGGATCCAGGGTCGTTGTGGGTTGCAGAGGGTGGAAGGTCTGTCTTCTATAATTTCTGCCCCGCTGAACATGGGTGTTGACTGGTCGATCTATACTCCCAGTCTGCCTCTCTCTTTCCCTAGTAGGGTGGGGCTCTGAGGAAGTGGAGCTCCAGTACACACTGATGGGGTTGTCTGTCCAGGGAAGTCTGGCCAGCATCTTGCTGGCATCTGAAACCTAGTGGCTGAAAAGAGAGTTAACATACAAAGCCAAACAAATTGTTGAACAGTCGTGGACCTAAAGACTGGAATAGTGCAGATGAAGTGTTGGGGGGTATTCCCTGCATATTCTTGTGTACTTCTGCTTTCAGGTATATATTTTTCCCTAGTTTATGGGCACGGGTGAACCTATGCTCTATCTCAGGGGACCTGGACTATATCTAGGTTTGGGGACTTTATTGGGGAGTGGACCACCTGGAATGGAATTAGAGAATACTATGAAAAGAAAGGTCTCACCCGATTGATGAAGCTGAAGGGTTGTCATTCCACACCTGAAGTCTCTGGTCACAGTCTGAAGTGAAGCGTGCTGGGGTGGCACTAGTTGTGTTGATTAGGTTGGGATCTGTGGATGCAATATTATTTGATTTGAATTGAGAGCAGCATGCAGAAAAGTGGGCCCCACCCTAAGGTTCCAGGACTGGGGGAAATATAGGCTCTATAGTGGAAATGTGAGGTTCCTGTTGTCTTAGGGTTCAAGAAGCCAATGGATAGTTATTGTTATCGTCACATTTTTTGGTGATGGGGTTAACTTTGGAAAGTCCCTTTGTTAGGGTTTGGGGTATAATACCCAGCATCTTGTATATATCTGTGCTACCGGTTGCTTCTGTTCTCCCTGGTCTAGGCTTTTGGGAGAGACAACATATCAAAGACAGCCTATGTATTAAAAAGACTCAGTCTGTGTTTTAAGAAGTTCTAGACATATGATCAATCTTTCCCCTCTCATATTAATTAAATAGTGGTTTATATGTTTACACTTTAATAGGATTGTACGTAAACACCACTCCCACCACCAAAAGACTGTGTCCCATCCCCACCACCCACTCCTGTCCCCCCCACCCCCTGCCATGCCGGGAAGCCCAATGGCCACCCTAAAACACCAATTTTTATGTAGCTGTTTAGATAATGAAAATAGAGTAATTAAAAAGTTGTAAGAACTCCTCTTCCATTTATCTCATATTCCCTAGGAGAACATGGGAGATGCAATCTTAAAGACTGTGCATGCAAATCATAGTGAGTGCTTAGCAGAAGATTAAACAGTTATATAGCAGAAGTGGTTACCAATAAAATAAGAATGCTCCCTTGTTCTCATGTTTTCATTCTGTTTTGAAACCTCACAGTAATTACAATATGTTAACATTTATTTCATAAAAAATAAGTTATATATAAGATACAATAACATGCAGATAAATATAATAACAAACATTAACTACACAAAGGTGCAGAGAGATTTGCTTGTTCAATGTTTTTGTTTACAGTTCTACTTCTAGACTGGAATGTCAAATGTTCATGTAAGATCTGTGTGCAAGAGAATGAGAGACACAAGCTTAGATGAACTGGTGTAAAAAAACTCCAGCAGTAGTATTCTAGAAGGAGACGAATAACTACTATTACGATCTCACTCATGGGTTATATTTGAGAAATGAAACAAGGGAAATGTAGAATTAAACATTAATAAATTGTGCTATATTTAGTCATACCTATGAATTCAAAAGAGTGAGGTGAGACAGGGTTACTAAACAATTTGTTCTGCTTTATATATTACTGTCTTTCAGCCACCAAGTTGCAGATGCTGCCATGACGCGAACCTGACTTCCCTTGGCAGATGACCTCACCAATATGCCTTGGAACCTCATCTTTCCAGAGCTCTGCCCCACTAGGGAAAGATATAAACAGACTGGGGGCGTATGTATCTAGCTGCCAACATCCATGTCCAGCAAAGAAGCAACTACAAAAGCCAGACTTCCCACCTTCTGCACCCCATAATGATCCTTGGTCTGTGCTCCAGAGGGATAAAGAATAGGAAAGCTTCCAATGGAGGAGATGGGATGCAGAAATCTGGTGGTGGGGATTGTGTAGAATTGTACTTCTCTTATCCCACCGCTTGTCAGTCATTATTAAATCACTAACAAAAGGAAAAGAAAGGGACTTGGAGGCACAGCGCCCTCTAGTGGGGGGAAATAACAATTTGGTGGTGGGTAAAGTGGGTTGGTACCTGTTTGGGAAAGACCTTGACTGCATAACTGTGACAATGAAAATCCTGTGAAACAATATTTTTTCTATACAAGTAAGTTTACAAATACAAATAATAATTTCCAGTCATAATAACTGTCAGCCAGGTAAACTGATATGTGTCTGTATTGTGTCTATTGACTTCAATACACTTAGATGCGAAAATACTGTATAGTAAGTATGATAGATGTAAATGTGCAGTTGAAATAAAGCATTTTAAGCACTGTCTTGCTTTTTTATATTTTTCAAGATAGATTAACTGTACATGAAATAATTTGAGACAAATTTCACAGTATGAAATACATTGTTAAATTTAAGTCCCCATAGGGTTTGGGTAGTATCTCACCCAGTAGAGCATACATGGCCCAGTTTCAATTCTGTAATGTCCATCTGCAGGAGGGAAGCTTTAAAAATGGTGCACCAGTAGTACAGGTCTCTCTCCTCTCCTCTCCTACTTTGTCTCCACTGTAAAAAAAAAAATGTCAAGAAAAATGGTGGAGTCATATAGGCATTGAGTTCCAATGGTTAAAAAAATAATACTCTGATGAAAATATGACATATCTATGAGTTACTATCAATAGTTTGTCTTGCCACCCCCTTTCTTTCCAATCCCTGATGGCCAAATACACACCTAAGAAGGAAATGATATTCCTAGTATTAACCACCAGTCTTAATTTACACAAGTTATGCATATATACACATATTACAAATTTGTGTGCACTCATTAACTTTAATGCTTATGATTAAGTTCGGATTTAAGGAAAATGTTTTCTTAATTTAATTGGACTTTTTGGAAATAAATGACTTTATATCTGTGGTTATCGGGTTACTAAGTCATAATAACTGGAAGTTCTTCAAACTTCCATCTGTCTTAGGTATTTTTTTTAAATCCCAAATCCTGTTTTTTTTTTTTTTTTGGAGGGATTAACGCTTTAAAGTATAGCTGTTGGCATAGGGGTACATCAATACCTCATGATCCTTTTCACTCCTTCTCAATCCCTCCTTATCCAGACTCATTTTCTTTAGTGTATATACCCTGCCCAATCCGAGGTTTGCTTTATGTTTTCTTCTTATGCCTTGTTTTTTCTTTTTTAAGTTTTACTTATAAATGAGAGCATCTGATATATGTACTCTTTCTATAAAAAAAAATTGCATTTATTTATTTAATTATTGGATAGAGACAGAGAGGAACTGAGAGGGGAGAAGGAGATAGAGGGAAAGAGGCAGAGAGACACCTGAAGTGCTGCCTCACCACTCATGAAGCTTTCCCCCAGCAGGTAGGGACCAGGAACTTGAATCTTGGTCTTTGTGCACTGTCGTGTGTACACTTAACCAGGTAGGCTGCCATCTGGTCTATGTCCTTCTCTTTCCGACTTATCCCATTTAACATAATTCTTTTAGTTCCATTGAGTATAAAGGAAAGGAAATAACACCATCATTTTTGATAGCAGAATAGTCTTCTATTGTGTACATATACCCCATGTTTATGATTCACACATTCACCTTTGCAATCTGGGTTGTTTTCAAGACTGGGCTAGTACAAATTGTGCGGCTATGACCATAAGTTTACACAGATCTCTTCAGATGTATTTTCTTCAGGGTGTATTTGCTTCCCTGAATGCATCCCCAGGAGAGGAATTGCCAGGTCATAGGATGTGTCCATTTATAGTGTTTTAGAAAGTCTCAAGACTGGTTTATATAGGAGTTGGGCTAATTTGAATTCTCACTAGCAGTATAGAAGGGTTTCTTTTCTCCACATCCTTGCCAACATTTGTTAGTAGTCCCCTTTATAAGGTATGCCATTCCCACAGTTGTAAAATGGTATCTCATTGTCTTTATTTGCATTTCTCTGATAATGATTGGAGCAGTTTTCCATATGTGCCTTTTAAATCTCTTCTTTGGTGAATATTGTTCATTATGTTGTTGCTGATTTGTTAAGTTATCAATAGATACTGGTTATTTGTTCTTTGTCCTGATGTGAAAATCTCCCACTCTGTGGTAAGTTTCTGTTTTAATCATAGTTCCTTTTGCTGTGCAGAAGCTCTTCAGCTTGATGTCGTCCAATTGGTTTATTCTGATATTGCTTTAATTGTGATTGAATCTGAGTCATTACAGATGTTTTAAAAGTGTACATTGAAATGAATTCTGCCACAGTTTCCCTCTAAATAGTTGATGAATTCTGCTCTGAAATCTAAATCTTTGATCTGTCTGGAGTCTATTGTTGTGTATAATGAAATGTGTGTAGGTCCAGTTCCATTTTTCTATCTGTTTCAAGCCATTTTCCCTGATACCATTTGCTGAAGAGACTCCCTTTACTCTATTTAATGCTTTATTCTCCTTATCAAAAATATAATGTTCATATAAATAAAATTGCATTTTATTTTGATCTCTGCAATACTGCTTCACTGCTCATGAGGGATCCTCCTTCTTAGTAGGGCTCAGGGGTTTGAATCGAGGTTCTTGTGCATGGCCCTTGTCCATGTTCTCAACCAGGCTCACTGTCCAGTTCCACTAAATGTTTATTTCATGCTCAGAAAATAAGTATAAAGACATGGAAAACTACACTTTAATCATAATTTTAAACAAATATTTTTGTGTTTTAACAATGACAACTTGTCAAGAATATTATTATAATTTCTATTACTACTTTATCACCATTATTGTCTTAGAAAATATTCTGGGAGTTGGACGGTAGCCCAGTGGGTTAAGCATAGGTGGTGCAAAGCGCAAGGTCCAGCATAAGGACCCCAGTTTGAGCCTCCAGCTCCCCACCTGCAGGGGAGTCGCTTCACCAACGGTGAAGCAGGTCTGAAGGTATCTATCTTTCTCTCCCCTTCTCTGTCTTCCCCTCCTCTCTCCATTTCTCTTTGTCCTATGCAACAACAACATCAATAATAACTACAACAATAAAACAAAAAGGGCAACAAAAATGGAATACACAAATAAGTATTAAAAAAAGAAAATATTCTAATTTGGTAAGGAAGATTTTTATTTATTTGATATGTATGTACTTACTACAATTTCAATATTATGGAACAATAAAATAATTCTGTATTTTTTTCATCTCTTTCTTTAACATCTCTATCACCTTACTAAACATAGTAAGGTTTCTCCTCTTCATATTTAATTATCATCATTATACTACGCTTTTTCATTGATGAATACACTAGATAGTAAATTATCTGAATGAGAGTCACTACTAATGTGGTTCAGCCAAGTGTACCAGAAAGAATATGGATTGGTAAATTTCATTAGCTGACTTCTGTTTGATTTATAGTCTTGCCCCTTGAATAATATACTTGTAGACAATATGTAAGATCCTTCACATTGAAGGTGCCTTTCTACTCCTGCTACATATAAAGTATCACTTATTCCTTCTATGAATATTAAAACTGTTTTAAATTATAACCATTTATCAGGGGTTAGTGTTAGTCTCCAGGAAGAAATTTAATATCTTTCATGGTAGATGGGCACAATAAGTGAAACAATAACTAAAGAGCTCAAATGGAAAATAATAATAAAAAAGAAAGTTTCATTCAATCCATGGCCCTTGACTCAAAATTAATAATTCTTTTGCTCATAGAGAGAAAAGTAGAGTCACAGGATAATGTTGAAAATAATTAACATATAACATTATATTTAAAATTTCATGATTATATAGATGTCACCAGTGGTGGTTTCTTTTGAAAAGCAAAGTTCTGCTTTTCAAAAAATAGGCTAGTGTTAAGGGTGGCACATCTGGTTGAGCATGCACACTACCATGTACAAGGATCCCAGCTTGAGTCCACACTCCCTGCAGGAGGAGAGAGCGCTTTATAACTGGTGAAGCAGGGCTAAAGATCTCAGTTTCTCTCTATCAACATCTCTATATCTCTCTATCTCTGTCTTTCTCCTGTTCCACTCTGTTTCTTTTAGTGCTATCAAAGAAAATAGAAAGGAAAAAAAAATGGAGGAATGACTTCTGGGAGTAGATTCAGTGCTGGCACCTAGTCCCAGTAATAACCCTTCTGGCAACTAAACATTATAATAAAAGAAAAAAATAACCTAAATAGTCTGATATTTTAGTTCTACCTTTAATTTTCCATATCATCCTAAATATGACTTTTAACAACTATGAATTTGTTGCCTTATCTAAACATCTATCGAGCTTGAAGGTAGCTCACCTGGATAGGTGCCTACATGATCATACTTCAAAGGAGGGTACATTAGTGTCTTTGGTACATTAGTGTCTTTCTCTCTCTCCCTCTATCTCTTGCTTTCTATCTGAAAAAAAGTCATCCCAGAGTAGTGAAGCTCCAAAGATGACAGAAGAAAAAAATGAATTATAATAATCATGCTTTGGAAATTTTGATTTGGATAAAAGATAGTAGGATAGCACATGTAACACGTTATTTGTTAATGTTTAAGTTTTAAAATAATAAAGGAAATACCAATGGCATTTTTGATAGCTTTTTTTCTCATTAATGGGAAGAGTTTCTCTGATGAAACCAATGACTTTATAAAAATGTAGAACTCCTAATGGGGAAATATTTTCAAAACATCTCCGCAACGCTTAGAAGATATATGTCACAAGGATGTCCACCTGTACAATTTTTTATTTCCATGTAAAGTTTGTATGTTAATTTCTTGTGAATGTAATACATTTTTTAATCAGGGAAAGAAGCCTCACATTTGACTAAAGATCATTGAGACAACTGAATGGATTTTTCCCCCCCATCAAGACTTCATTGGAACTTTGTGCCTGGGCATTTATGCAATTACACTGATACTAGTGCATTATTTCTTCTTTAATTCCAAATAGAGAAACAGAGACACGCAGGTATCCACTTTTTTTTCTTCTTCTTTAGGTCAAGGGACAAACATTCTTTTACGCATCATCATTTATGCATCATTTATGATTACTTACGATAAGTTTTGGAACCAATTAATGATGAGCACTAAGATACCACAATAGTGTCTCACATTTTTTAATTGTAGGTTTTTTTTTTTTTTTTTTGCCTCCAGTGTTATTGATGGGGCTAGGTGCCTACATTATGAATCGACGGCTCCTAGAGGCCGTTTTTTCCCATTTTGTTGCCTTTATCATCATTTTTGTTATTATTGGTGTTGATCATCGTTTTTTTTATTATTGTTGTTGTTGTTGATGTCATTGTTGTTGGACAGGACAGAGAAAAATGGGGAGAGGAGGGGAAGACAGAGAGGGGGACATAAAGATAGACACCTGCAGACTTACCTCATTGCCTGTGAAGCGACCCCCTGCAGGTGGGGAGCCCAGGAGAATCCTTACCCTTCCTTGCACTTTGTGCCACGTGCTCTTAACCTGCTGTGCTACCGCCCGGCCCCCAAAATTGTAGATTTTTTATTGAGATATTAGTGGCTTCATATGTCAATGTCAAGAAAACAAAATTTTGACAATTTCATATATATATATAGGAAGTTTTTTTTTAATATTTATTTTATTTATTTATTCCCTTTGTTGCCCTTGTTGTTTTATTGTTGTAGTTATTATTGTTGTTGTCGTCGTTGTTGGATAGGACGGAGAGAAATGGAGAGAGGAGGGGAAGACAGAGAGGAGGAGAGAAAGATAGACACCTGCAGACCTGCTTCACTGCCTGTGAAGCAACTCCCCTGCAGGTGGGGAGCCGGTGGGGAGCCGGGGCTCGAACCGGGATCCTTATGCCGGTCCTTGTGCTTTGCGCCACCTGCACTTAACCCTCTGCTCTACAGCCCAACTCCCATAGGAAGTTATTTTAAGTACCTTATACCACTTTAACAGTTTATAACATTATTTCACACATTTTGCTGCTAGATAATGTAAATAGTTAAATTAATAATTTGATTTTATGTTTTATTTTTGTTATCTTAATGTTAATTTTTATACTTAAAATATTATATTTAAATTGAATTTAATTTTAAATTAAATTTATATTTAAATATCTATACTGAAATTATATTTAAATGTTGCTATTCAGAATTAGTATATTGATACTGATGTACACTACAATTTTGTAAAGACAATAGTTACTTGAAACACCGTACTTAGAAATCCAATAGCATGTCTATGTAATTATAAATCAGTATAATATTCTGTAAGAAAAAAAGCTTCTTTCCACAGGAAAACCCTTTGTTTCATTTTCCTCTTACTTTTAGGTTCCTGTTTATTTAACAGTCTGTATCTTACTTCTTTTCAGTCACCAAGTTGCAGAAGCTATCATGAAATCATCCTCACCAATGTATTCTGAAACCTCACCGATGCCCTATCTCACAAAGGAAAGATAGAACTAGGTCAACAACTTTGCTCAGCAGAGGAGCAATTAGAGAAGCCAGATCTTCCACCTTCTGCACCCCATGAAGATCTTTGGTCCATGCTCTCAGTGGGATAAAAGATAGGGAAGCTTCCAATGGAGGGGATGAGATACAGAACCCTGGTGGTGAAGATTACATGGAATTGTAATGCTCTTTTCCTATAACATTATTAATCATTATTGTCACACACAGAAAAAAATAATTAGAAAAAAGGTCACTAATTGTGTTTTTTCTTTTACAATTAGTTTAAATATACTAAATATCATTTATGTTTCATTTTATAGCTGCTATACATATCGTTATATTCAAGGCAGGTTTTGACTGACATCTGTAGAAAATCATCTGTTTATTTCTTTATTTATGTGTACACAAATAACACCTAGCATCCATTTATATTTTAATCTTATAATTACTCAGACAAGTAATTCAAAGTAGGAAACAAAGAAGTCAATGGCACAATGAGAGGAGATAGAAAAATACTTTTAAAAAAGTAAAGGTATTTTAAATCAATGTTAAATAAGGTGGAATATTTGCTTTAAAACATGGAAACACATTGTGATTATAGGGTATTTTCACAGTATCAATTTGCTTTTGAAAAGAAGCAAAGGAGACTAATGTTTGAATAATTTCATTTTCTTTGTGAAAACCAAGGCATCATTCATATTGTACAGTGAATGTTTCTTTGACATGAATGAGTTCAAGTATAAATTTTATTTATTTTTAAAATATTATCATAGAATGAGGTATGTAGTTTCAGATTTTTTTGAATGAAGTTATTATTATGTGATTAATTGTTTCATTAAGGACCACAGTAAATAGCTACTCCCAAACCAGTACTTGGTTCAGTTTATCTAAGAGATTCTGATCTGCTCTCAGTGAAAATATCACCTGTCTACTGCCATTTAAACAGTGTCAGACAAAAGTGTCAGAAGACCTATCCAGACTTCCAACCCACAAAATTATGCTGAATAATAGAGAGTTGTGCTAAATCGCTTCTGTCTAGGGTGCTTTGTTATGAAGCAATAGATAAAAAAACAAAACAACAACAACAAAAAAAAACAACCAGCATCTCATGACTCTTTCTGTAATTGGTAGAGGCAAAAATGACATAGCTTAAATTATGATACAATACTTATAAAACTAAACGAAGGGACGCGGGCGGTAGCGCGGTGGGTTTCGAGCACATAGCTCAAAGAGCAAGGACCTGCATAAGGATCCTGGTTCCAGCCCCCTGCTCCCCACCTGCAGGGGCATCGCTTCAGAAGCAGTGAAGCAGTTCTGCAGGTGTCTATCTTTCTCTCCCTCTCTCTGTCTTTCCCTTCTCTTTCCATTTCTCTCCGTCCTATCCAACAAGAACAACATCAATAATAATTACAACTATAAAACAAGGACAACAAAAAGGAATAAATAAATAAATATTTTAAAAAATAAAACAAAATAAATGAAATATCCTAAAAGTAAGAATTTCTATAAAATATAGTTAATGACATTTTACCTAAAATTCTAAGAGGAATCCAATGATACAATTTATGTATACAGCTACTGAAGAAACAGATCATTTCAATGAAAATCTGACATTATAAGAAGTAAAACAGTCACTTGAAAAACAATTTTAAAAGGCCAGACATTGGCACATCTCATTAAGCACACATGCTACAGTGTGCAAGGACCCGGGCTGTCTCCCACTGCTAGGGGAAAAGAGATGTCTGTCTCTCTCTCCCTTAGTATCCCCTCTTCACTCTCAATTTCTCTCTTTCTCTATCTAGTAATAAATAAATACATTTAAAAACAATTCTAGAACATGCTTCAGATTTAAAAAAAAAAAGTAAAACATTTTACAACTCATTGGTAGAGCACTTAGTTACTATTTCTGAAGTCGCAGGTTCAGTCTCCAGATCCCGGTAAGCAAGAGCTCTGGTGTATCTCTCATTCTCACTCTCTCTCTCTCTCTGCCTCTATCTCTATCATCTCTTTACCTCTCTCTCCTTTCATTTAGCCCAACTAAATGAATGGATATGTAAATAATTATTCAAACTGCAAAAATCATATATGCAAACCTTGGCACAACTGGTTAAGCTGTATAAAACAATATTCTCATACTCCTATTTATCTTTTCCCCATTATACTTCATTATTATGCTATTTATTTATTTATCTATTTAGCCACCAGGGTTAGCATGAGGGCTCGGTTCCAGCGTGACAAACCCATCTATCCCAGTAGGCATTTTTCCCCTTATTTTTTTAAAAAATATATATTTATTTATTTTCCCTTGTTTTTTTTTAATTGTTGTAGTTATTATTGTTGTTGTTATTGATTTTGTCGTTGTTAGATAGGACAGAGAGAAATAGAGAGAGGCGGGAAGACAAAGTGGGGGAGAGAAAGATAGACACAAGCAGACCTGCTTCACCGCCTGTAAAGCTACTCCCTGCAGGTGGGGAGCCCAGGGCTCCAACCAGGATCTTTACTCAGGTCCTTGCACTTTGCTTCACCTGCACTTCAGCTGCGCTACCGTCCAACTCACATTTTTTCTTATTTTTTTAATTAGATAGGACAGGACGAAATTGAGAGAGGAGGGGAGAGATGGAAAGAGGAAGAGAAGAAGATACACAGGAACACCTGCTTCATTGCTTATGAAGCGTCCTAACTGCAAGTGGGGAGCAGGGACTTGAACCCGGGTCTTTGAACTGCTCTTGCAGGTGATGTCTGGGGCCTTGAACCCAGGTCTTTGCTCATGGTAAACAGTGCACTTAACTTGGTGCACCACCCCACGACCCCTTATGCCTAATTACTCCTGCCAAATATTTATTCTTTCTGTGTGGTCCACTGTTATATATTGAAATAAGTCAGCACACCCTCGTATCATATGTTGAAGCCCTAATTCTCCATTTCTCAGAGTGTGACTTGTCATCAATGTAAAGTATTTAGAGAGGTAATTCATTGTAGAAAAGCATCATAAGGGGACCAGGCGGTGGCACACCGGGTTTAGTACATGTATTGCCCTGAAGAAGGACCTGGGTCATCAGTTTTATTTTATTTTATTTTATTTTTAAATTATATATATTATTGAATAAAGACAGCTAGAAATTGAGAGAGAAGGAGGTGATAGAGAGGGAGAGCGACAGAGAGGCACTTGCATCCCTGTTTTACCACTCATGAAGCTTTACCCCTTCAGATAGAGACTGTTTCCTTAAATCCGAGTACTTGCACATTGTAATGTGTGCACTCATCAAGGCGCACCACAAAAATAGCCCCCAGTGTAAAGTTTCTATATTACAGCTTCCATTATATGAAAACCACAGTTGAGTCTGAATTATTAGCTATTTTAAAATTTTCTTTATTGGGGGATTAATGGGTTACAGTCAGCAGTAAAATATAATATATTGTACCTGCTTAACATTTTTGTTATCCACATAACAATTCCAGCCCTACTAGACCCTTTTCCACCATGAATTTGGAAGGGAGGGTTAAATTAGAAGAAACAATATAAAAATAATAATTAAAAATGACTATTACTACTTCAATGATATGTGTTGTCTTAAAGTAGTTAGTTAAATATGTAGTTTAAAAACTAGTCATTTTAATTATCATGGTAGGTTTTCCTTTTAGCATTATAATAAAGTAAATTTAGAATCAGCCTCATTCTTACTTGAATAATAAATTCAAAATGGAGAACATCAAACAATAGAATATTATCAAAATACTTTGAATAGAAAAATCAGCATGTCTTCTAAACAATCCAAAAAATTTCCTTTGGCAACTCAATACCCAAATGACTTGCTCAGGGTCAAATGAATATTTTAATTTTATTTTGTAATATTCTACGTATGCACAAAAGCTTTATTTCATTTTTATTATACTGGTGTGATATGCCATGAGTGATTATTAGTGATTAGGAACAATATTAAGTCAATTGAAAGTTTTCCTTTAGAAGAATGGCATGGCACACACAGAATACTTGTCAAAGCTTACCAGGTTTTCTATTTTAAAATGGTAAATTATAGCTTAAGTTTTATTGTAATTTTTCTGAGCAGCCATAACATAACAAAATTACTCTTGATGCCAGGTATATTCATTTCTTAACTAATCTAAGCATGAGAATGAATAGAACACAATGCCTGGTAAAATGTCATAGGGTAAGTGACATATACAATCCTGCTTTGTGCAATTTAAAATAAATCCACTGACCTTGATAAGGATGAACAGTTCTGATAAAGTAACAGCCAGAAAGAACATGGAGCTAGTGTCCTTTACAATGACTGAAGTCTTACAAGTTAGAGCATGTGAGATAAAATTACTGCTCAGCATTGGTTTATATCTTTAAAACATCATGATAAAACCTGGCAAAGATACAGATTCATGTGCCAGTGTTAAGCTAATTAAGCATCAGGATCTGGAAAGGCCAGAAATTAATGGGCTGAACCACAATCAACTACATAGTTCAGATGGAAAGGAAAGCAGATAAAGTAGTGCAAAAAAAAAAAATGTAGAAAGGGGAGTGACCAAAGAAAAGACTGCAAGGAAAACAATGATCTCACTCTCAGGTAGATTTAAAAATAAAGAACAGTAAAGGAAAACATAAAGTAGAATTTGGACAGTGTATGGTATATTGTACCAAAGCAAAGGACTCTGAAAGAGGAGGAAAAGTGACAGGATAAAGGGACATTGGGGGTCCTGTTGTGTCTCTTACACAGCAATTCAGGGGAGATAAGAGGTTGTGCCTATATGTTAAAGACTATACTGTAAACCACTAAGGTTTGTTTTGGGGTCTATGTTTTAGAAATAGCTAGTAGGTCTACTTTAGGTAGATTCCAAAAGTTCGTTACTTCATTAGTTCTTGCCTGAGCTTGACATCTGATATACCAGTGGACCCAAGTTATTGTCTGTAGAGATGATGTCATGGCTGGAAAAAAGTACCAGAAAGCTGGATCAGGGAACAGAGTAGATTCCAAATATGGGAAAGGTGTATAAATATTGTTCACTGTAAACCCCATCAATTTGATCTGATCTGGGACCCATATTCAGCACAGGAGTCTATGTAACCTCTGCATTTCTGTAGGTCTGAGCTCACATTCTGTGGTAAAGAGTAGGAACGTTCCAGGTTGCACCAATTTCAGGACCCATGAACCTCGGGTCATAGGGAGAGTATGTTATCCAACCTCCCTTCAGAGGATGGAACATTCTCTTATCACTATTGATTCACATTAAGGGTAAGTTCCTATGGAGCCTCCCCTGGGGGTCCATTATGTTGTTCCTGATGGAGATGACCAATGACAATGGAGAGAGGGATATATTTGAGGTCTAGGCCCATCTTTTCTATGTGGGAATCATAGGACTCCCTTACTAGGGCCCCAGATGAAGGGGTGACCTGATAATGTCTAAAATGTCATCATTAAAGTATGCCCATCTCTATCTCTTGCCCTTATTCAGCTTTTGTAGTCTTTATGTTGATGAAGTTAGCTTTGGAGTGACTGAGCGAAGTTTAATAGAAAGTAGGTGAGGAGGGTGTCTAGGTAGAATCTATTTCATTAGGTACTTTATGGTGTCTTTTTAGGTCTTTCTATTGCTTGCTGCACATATTAACTCACTGCAAATTATTGTGCACTTTTGCTTTCAGGTATATATTTTGCCCTAATTTATGGATACATGTTTACATATGCCCTATCTCTTGGGCCCTGGTCTATATCTAGGTTTGAGGGCTTTTTTAGGAGGTGAACCACCCAAGATGGAATTAAGGAGTTCTATGAGAAAAAAAAAAAAAAAGGTCTTACCCGAATAATGACGCTAAAGGGTTGACATTCCAAGCCTGATGTCTCTGGACACATTCTGAAGTGAAGCAAGTCGAGGTGGTACTCATTGCATTGATCAGATTGGAATCAGCAGATGCAGTATCAGTTGGTATGAGAAGCATGTAGGAAAGTGAGCCCCACCCTAGCGGTTCCAGGACTGGTGGAAATGTGGGCTTTATAAAGGAAGTGGGAGGTCCCTACTGTCTTAGGGTTTAAGAAGGCAATAGATAGTTATTGCTATAATCTAATTATTTGACAGTTATGAAAATCCCAGTGTTAGAATTTGCTGTATCATACATAACCTCATCATAATTTATGTCCTTTGACATTATTTATATATAGCCATATGTTACTTCTGTTCTCTCTGTCTAAGCTTTTAGGAGAGTCAACATTTCAAAGAACAAATAATTATTAGAAATATATTAACAATTTGAGACCACTTATAATATTCAGTCTGATTACCTCTTTGAAGTCTTTTTTTTTAAAAAAAAAAACTTTTATTTATTTATTAACAAGAAAGATAGGAGGAGAGAGACAGAACTGGGTGTCACTCTGGCATATGTGCTGCCGGGGACTGAACTCTACCTCATGCTTGAGAGTCCAATGCTTTATCCACTGCCCTGCCTCCCCGACCACACCACTTTGAATTCTTAAGTGCTTAGATTGAAGGAACATATACTCAGCCTATGGACTGTGCATTAAAAAATTTAAGACATTTAATCCTAATTCTGTCTAAGAAACCAGGTATGTATACCGTGTCTACTTGAGCTGAAAAGTCTACCATATAAAAATTACATATATGACTAATAACACTGTTTAAGTTTCACTATTTTCTCTTTTGTTTCTACTTACTTGACAAACTTGTTACAATTCCCAAATGTTGCTTCCTATAGCCCCCTCATCCCACTCAACCCATATCCATCAAAAACACAGAAATTCCTGGTAACTTACTCTCCTTGTCTCTCAATCCACTTTCATATCTTTTAAGGAGTTGTACTATGTAGCCCACAACGCATCCAGAGTCAGTCATAACCTTCATCTACATTTGGATGTGTATTTGGGGCATCTTCAGTTTCAGTAGCTGACGCAAAATGGGGACAAATTGAAATCTTTTATTTTCAGGCTACCACAGTATTTAACTGACTTTTTACCCTTTCCTTATCATGAATTTAATAATAATAATAAAAATAAGTTGTTAATTTATTTTTAATATGTAGGACTTTTTTGAAGGGAAATAATTGCCAAATATAACGTTTTATACTTTAATGTAAGTAAATTGAGTTTAACACAATTTAATAATTTTAATAATTAAAGCCTTTAAATCATACTTCACAGTATTATCCATTCCTATTGATAAGATGAAGAAACTAGCTATAAATACCTAAAACATTATTATAGTGTTAAATTTCTAAAGTTCTATTAAGCATGTGTATTTAAATGACATATTGCATTTTCTATTGAGGAGAGTAGTGATAACACTTTTAATGATAAGATTAATGAGTCAAGTAATGTGTAGCTTTGTAACAATATCCTTTAAAATATTTCAGATATTTAATTAAGAAATAAAACCATAGTTTATTCTTGGAATTGCGTTCCTTTGCATACTGTATTATGGTGTGCCATACACTCTACTTGAATTCTTTTAACCATTATCATAATGTACAATATAGGTTCTGAACAGGAGAACATTTCATATAGGCTTTGCAGCATAGAATTCTAACTAATTGTTTCCAGCCCACAGGGAGCACCAACTACCAGCAATCTTCATTTTGCACTGAGCCATTTTTATTCTGCCCAGTTCAAGTCCCCCAGTGTCCAGGGAGCTACCTTCACTAGCACTGTGCAAGCTGAAAATTTTGTGAGTTAAATAAATTTATGTATACTTGCTAATAAATCACCACCAGAGGAGGGTTCCTCTGATCCCACAACCTTTCCAGCATTTGCTGTTGCTACAACATAAAACATTTCAGATGTATGACATTCTGACAGGAATCAAGTGATAACTAATTGTTTTCATTTGCGTTTCTGACAATCAGTGATTTGAAGAAATTTTTATGTCTGTTGGCCTTTTGGATCTTGAAGGGTAACATTAGTAGTGTCTAAAATCACAATGATAGAGAAGTTGAGCATTCATTAAACAATATTTAATTCATTGCTATGCAGACACACCAGATAACCCCTCATAAACATTAAAGAGCATGCATACTCACAATTTCATAGAATGGAGAAGAAAATGTTAATTGAATAACTCACTGAGAAAACCTCTGATTAAGACTTTTTGATATCTACTTAAAATTGTCCTGCTGCAATTACCTTTCAATTGTTTTTTTTTAAAGTATATATTTTTTTCTTTTTTATCATCTCTTTCCTTTTTCCATTTCAGAAAGAGCAAATTCCCTAATCCCTATCTTTGCTTTCATTTAGAATTAGTTTTGTATTATTTTCCCTAGACTTTTATGTGTCACTTACTGACCTGGTCATAGTTAGGCAATCTGTCTTGGAACCTAATTATTACTAGTTTAACTCCCAAGGCAATTTTAAAAATTTAACACTGTTGTTCAGCGAGGATCTATACAACAGCTTTTACCTTCTGTATAAAAACCAACAGAAATTTTATGGGAACACATGCAAAGAAATTACAAAATGTGTTCTAGTGCTTCCTTTGGGGAATCAAACACTTATTTCTCAGCTATGACACACACACATTTGTGTAGTTGGGTTCTGTTGAAAACAAAAATTTTATTATTTTTATTGTTATAGTGTCAGTAAATTTCCAATGTCGTGTCATGTACATTTTTAAAAATCTATTCTCTTACAATTTCCAATGCAGTATTTCTAAACATATCATGAAGCATATTATCTACACAATAATCTTTACCAATTTCCACACTGATGTAAAAATTATATATATATAGTTTTATTTGTTCCTCAGATAAACTTTGAATTTAAAATGTTCCTCATTTATCAGAAGAAATTAAAAGAATGCACTTGCAAATAGTTCAGCTGGATAGTGCACTGGATGTCATGTATATGATTCAGATTTCAGTCCAGGCCAATCTCACTGCATGAAGATTCAGTACCTCCTCTCTCTCTTTCTGTCACTGTTTCTATATAAGGAAGTCAACCCAGAGCATTTACATTCTGTTGAAAAACAAAGATGCTGTTATCTGTGTTATTGTTATAGCTTCTGTAATAACAGTAACAATAACAAGTTAAGTTGGAGATCAGAGAAATCTGTCTTTCCAAACACCTATCCCAGAATTGAACTCTGGAATAGTATATGAAGTTCTGTGGGACTGGGGAAAGCTTCGGGGCTGTGGTTTCTCTGATTTCTATCCCTCTTTTATTTTCTTTCTTTTTTTCTTTTCCTTTTTAAAGATAGAGGTTGAGAGACAGAGTGGAAGAGAGAATCAAGGATAGAAGAAGAGAGACAAAGTCACTGCTTCACAATTTATGATGCTTCCCCTTTGCATAATGTGTCCATGTAGCAGCCAGGGGTTCAAACTGGATCCAGATTCTAGTACATGCTGAAGTGTACACTTATAGTATGAGTGAACTTCCCAGTTCCATCTCTGGTTTTCTACTGAATAAAAAACCTGCAAGATCAGTACGGTCACACAATCATGGAGCTCTGCTTATGAACAAAAATAAACATGAAAACAAACACAAATTTAAAAAAATGAACTATAATAAAATACCATAAACTGGGTAGATATTTTTTAATTGAGGAGATTCATTGTTTATAGTAAATACAATTGTTGACATGTGTGCAAGATTTCTTACTCTTCGGCAAAACACTCATTCCCAGCCTCAGTCCTTCTCCACCATCATGCACCAAGATCTGAAAGCTCCCCTGAGGTCTTATCTTTGATACAGTGCATTAAACTCAGTCCAAGTTCTACTTTCTGTTTTGCCTTTCTGTTCTTCTTTCTCAACTACTGTCCACGGTAGATTTTTTTTTTTTTAAGGTAGAGGGAGCACCCAGAGGAGCACACACGTAATTGTCATGTGCAAGGACACAGGCTTATGCTTCTGTTCTTTTTTTAAAATTAATTTATTTACTTATTTATTTCCCTTTGTTGCCCTTGTCATTATTATTGTAGTTGTTATTGATGTATTCATGGTTGAATAGGACAGAAAGAAATAGAGAGAGGAGGGGAAGACAATGAGGGAGAGAGAAAGACATGTGCAGACCGGCTTCACTGCTTGTGAAGCGAAGCCCCTGCAGGTGGGGAGCCAGGGGCTCGAACTGGGATATTTAACCAGTTCCTTGCTCTTTGTGCCATCTACGCTTAACCTGTTGTACTACCGCCCGACTCCTGGATTTATGCTTCTGTTCTCAGATGCTGTGAAGGGGAAGAAGAGCTGCTGGTGTCTCTCTCACTCCCTTTTACCCCTTTTCTCTAAAGTTCTTTTCTCTAAAGTTCTATCTGTCCTATCAATTAAAGATAAAATTTAAAAAAGGAAAAAAAAAGTTCTGAGAACAGTGGATTCATACTGTAGTCACTGAGTCCCTAGTGGCAAAAACAAAGGAAAGAGAAACCTATCGAAGTTGTCTGTAAAGAAAATAATTTCATCATTCTCTAAACTTTATGGGCTATAATACAATTTTATTTTGATATCTACTAACCTTGTATGGAATTATATAGAACTGGTGTAAACTTGTACAAGTGTTATTTTATAACTGCCCCTTTGTATTTTTCAAATAACATGGGAACAAGACCTGTGTTAATGAAATAGCATTTCAACATAAAACAGTACTTCAGTTTTAATCATTTCAATTGCATTTGTCCATGTAATAAACACTTATGATCTTAGACTGTCTACTTACTTAGTAATTAATGTAGTGTTCCACTGGCAGTTATTAAATTAAAATTTCCTTAGTGGCCAGAGATTTTTGAGTAGGTAAAACACCAAACTTGCTTGTTTGAAGACCCATGTTTGATTCCTATCAAAGTATAAGCCAGACGTGGTGCTCTGGTTTCTGTTCTCTCTGTCTCTCTGAAACACAATATACATTTAAGCTTAGAATTTGTTTTAATGAAAACTAAATTTAGGGATAAAGTTTAACTACAGTCTCATGTAGTATGAGTAGTAATAGGTAGCAAATTATAATATAATGTACACAATAAAGTGAAAAGGAGAAGTCTGGGGTAGTTAGTTATAGGAGAGGTATGTTTCACTTACAAAAAATAGAAGGTAAGGGAGGTGGGGCAGTATCACAGTGGGTTAAGCGCTGGTCTAAGGATCCTAGTTTGAGCCCCTAGCTCCCTACCTGCAGGGGGTGGTTGTCTCACAAGCAGTGAAGCAGGTCTGCAGGTGTCCATCTTTCTCTCCCCCTCTGTCTTTCCCTCCTCTCTTGATTTCTCTCTGCCCTATCCGACAATGACAGCAATGACAACAATAGCGATAAATACAACAAGGGCAACAAAATGGGGAAAAAAAGAGTAGAAGCTAAAGTTTGCATTTTTTTTTCTGTACTGTGTGTTTTTAAAACTTGTATCAAGAATCTTGATAAATTGTTGGACACTGAGAATGAAAATAGCAAACAGGAACTTCCCCTGAGTTTGAAGATGATAGAAATTCAAGCAGTGATCACTTTTGACATGAATGACAGTTCATTATACTAGAAGTTCATAGAATAGAGTGAATTTAAATTTGGTATCTTGCCATATTCCCCTCATGTTGATAAATATCAATTTTACATTTTTCAGATGAGAAGATGTCTCATGCCCTTGATAGGAAAAGATATCCATTTATTTTTAAGTATGGTTTGCTCTAATATTAGATCTTAAATTACTTGACAGTTGAAGATAGTGATGTATTTTTCTAGCAGAGTTTCTGACCAGATAAGAAAATTGAGGGGGGGGGGTGTAATTCAAAGTTCTGTAAAAGAGGTCAAAGTGATTCAGATTCTGAAAGAATGTCATTGTCAGAGTAAAGAGTCTGTCATACCCTTCATATTATCTGTCAAGTATATTTAACTTCCATTCAAATTTCAACTTTTTGAATGATTTTGAAAAGTTTGTCACCACATTCACATCAACCTGTACTAACCGATAATATAACTTAACTCAAACAATATGCCAGTTAGCAGCCATGCTTTAAATTACTGAAAAGGCATGACAACATCTTTACAAATAAGAAACTGTGTCCTTTAAATAAGCATATTTCACTTGTCAGTTTAATTTTTCATTGAGTGAATATGAAATAATTATGAAAAATATAAAGTATTCATTTTTCTGTCATAGCTGTCAAAATAGCTAGAGCTTATACAGAAAAGTAGAAATAATAAGAGAATAATATTTTAGAGTTTGAAAGTGTTAATTGATAAAACATGATCATAAGGAATTATGTAATAATGTGAACAAGTTATATGTGTTCTGTATCACTCTGTTGAAAATATTTTTGCATCCATTAATACATTCACATTGCAATGATAAATTGTGAAAAAAATGAGAGAGAAAGGAAGGAAAATCAAAGTCTTGAAAAGATTTACATATTATTGCATCTTGCACCATTATTTACAACAGAAAAATATGGAAAAAACCTCAAGCATATACATATTGACTAATAAGGAAAACATGATTTATTGATATATAGATAGAATATAGATAAAATATGAAGTAAACATTTGAGTACCTCTCTTTTAGCATTTTACTAGTTTTGATATTTTTCTTTACTCCACACAGGAAAAGATATTTAAAAAATATAGTCAAAGTACATTTTTAAGTAACACAAAAATGTAGACAAAAAAGAACTTGTCACAAGGATTGTTACCAGATATGGTGTCATGGGGAACTATAGATACTTTGATCCTTGTGACAATCAACAAAGAACTAAAGATGGACACACAACAATTTGAAGAAATGAGGTTTAATAGCAGTGTTAGTAAGCAAAGATGGTCAAAAAGAATGAGAGAATTCATTCGGAATGGAAATGAGTCTCAGAGTACAGGAGTTAGTTTTTTTTTTTTTTTTTTTAATAGGACTGGGTGGTATGACAGCATACCCAGATGAATGCACAGGTCACAGTGCTCAAGCTTCCAGCTCCAACCTGCAGGGACCAAGTTTTGCAAGTGGAGAAACATGTTTCAGGTGTCTCTCTTTCTCTCATTTTTATCTCCCTTTTTCCTCTCGATTTCTATCTCTATGCAATAGGTAGCATAATAAAATATTTTTAAAAAGCAAACACTTGGAAAGAGTTTAAGATTACATGATTGACTTACAAAGTGGGAATTTTATAATCAGCAATGCTCTGTGCATGCATTTACCCATAATGCATAGAGGAAAAATCTACAGTGTAAATTTATATATTATGATGTCATTATAATGAAGCAGGAGCTACCTTCTGCTACTAATTTCTTCTCTCTGTACATGCTCTGCCTGTGGGTATTTACAAGGAGCATCACTCTCCATCAGTAAGCTATGTTTCAGTCATGGGATTTGTCCTTCATTAGGACTTCAGGTGTGAGACAAGATAGTTGTCATTGGCAGGGCATGGTTGACACACTTTCTGCCACCTCGTATTCTGTATTTCACTCTTGGAGCGTGAACCCACTGTCTCTGAAGCCCAGGCTGTTGTTTCCATTAGGTCTGAGTGGGTTGACCCCAGGCTCTCCCCATCTGTGGGTGGAGACATTGGCAGGTTCCCGTTATCTCCTGAACTAATTAAAGATGGCTTCTCCGGATGGAGGCTACCTTTCTACACATGCTTCTCCTCTCCCCTTAAAACAAAGGCCATGAATTACTGTATATTGTGTTTTGGACAAATTTTATAAACCACAGCAAACTCCTGTTACTCAACTGCCCCCTCCTCTGAAGTGCCTGTAATATACCCCCAGGGAAAATTGCATTGTGAGCTTGTATGGTAACTCTTCATTTGTGATCAAATAGTTTGTAGGTCAAAACGTGACTATGCATTGTGTTGCTCTGTGTTTGGGTTAATGATTACCTTAACCTTCTCCCTGTACAATGGGTATATCTACTTCTTTTATCAATGAATAAATGAGTCGCCCACTTCTCGGAGGCCTCTCCCAGAGCTGGATGAGTCTGGCATGATTCTTGCCTCTCCGCTCATGTTGCCCCCTACACCAGAGCCACCCCAGGACTCTCAGGGGGTCTCTCTTATCTCCATCAACCAACAGCTAAGGAGGTGGGGAACCAGAGAGACAACCCACATTTCACAGTCTTTGTGGGGTGGTTTGTTCATTCCCAAATGGCGTATTTTCAACTGACAGGATTTTGCTTTTTATAAGATATGTCTGAAAATCCCCTAAAGTTCCATTAAAGTATCTCTTCCTAGTTTACTGCTGTCTGACTATAAAAGGGTAAATTAACAGAATTACATGATATATACTACATGATGCCATATTGTAAATGTTTGATTTTAGTTATTAAAAATTATCATTGTTAGTGCAATGCAATAGATAAATAAGGAAAATCTAGTGATCATTGTCATAGTAAAGAGTAAAGCTTTATTTTTTACTATTTCATAGTAAAGTAATATTTGTACTGCTTTATGATTATTGAAGACTTACCATATATTTCAGTGATATCAATAAATAATTTATACATTAATTTCAATAATTAACATTGTTGTTACACCTGGTTTTAATCTCTTGAAAATAACAGAAGTAAAAACCAATAATATCATTTAGAGTAAACATTATTAACATTGTTGGTACACCTGGTTTTAGTCTCTTAAAAAGAACAAAAATAAAAATGAATAATATCATTTAGAGGAAATTTTTTTCATGAATTTTATAATTTTATATATGAACACCATAAGTGTATATATGAGTTTTATAAATTTTATGATTATATGTTGATTCAATACAATTAAATATTTTAGACAAGAACAAAGTATTCACAAAAGCAAATAATGTTTTTGGTTTTTTTTTTTTAGAAAGTAAAATGATGAATACAAGAAAAAACTGTTCTTTTTGATGTTCTGTACCATCCAATATCAACTAAAAAGAAGACTACAACAAGACTAATTTATCATCTTCCTATGAACATATCACATAGTATATTTTTATACCAAATCTTATGAAAATATGCTTTCATATAAATAAAGACTATATTAAAGAAAAATGCACATTAAAATACAAAGAAATGTTTTATTATTTATTTTTATTTAATTTTTTATTTATAAAAAGGAAATATTGACTAAACCATAGGATAAGAGGGGTACAACTCCACACAATTCCCACCACCAGAACTCTGTATCCCATCCCCTCCCCTGATAGCTTTCCTATTCTTTAACCCTCTCGAGTATGGGCCCAAGGTCATTGTGGGATGCAGAAGGTGGAAGGTCTGGCTTCTGTAATTGCTTCACTGCTGAAAATAGGCATTGACAGGTCAATCCATACTCCCAGCCTGTCTTTCTCTTTCCCTAGTGGGGAAGGGATCTGGGGAAGAGGAGTTCCAAGACATATTGGTGCGGTTGTTTGTTTAGGGATATCTGGTCGGCATTATGTTAGCATCTTGAATTTGGTGCTTGAAAAGAGAGTTAACATACAAAGCCAAACAAATTGTTGACCAATCATGGACATAAAGGCTGGAATAGTGCAGATGAAGAGTTGGGGGGGCCCCTCCATTTTGTAGATAACTAGTAGGCATATTTTAGTTATATTCCAAAGGGCTTGTGGCTATACTCACGTTTTGTTTTTTTTTCCTGAGCCTGAAATCTGATATGCAGATGGCTCCTAATTATTGTCTGGGGAGATGATGTCATGGCTGGCAGAAGGACCAGAAAGCTGGATCAGGGAAGAGAGTAGCTCCCAAATATGGAAAGATGTGTGAATATCATTGACTGTAAAGCCCATCGATTTGATGTTATCTAGGGCACATATTCAGCTTAGGAGCCTATGTGACCTCTGTATCCCTGTAGAGCTGAGCTCACAGTTTGTGGTTCCAAGCTACCCCAATATCAGGACTCATCTTCCTCAGGTGAAGCATAGAGTACGTTGTCTAGCCTCGCTTCGGAGGATGGAACATTCTCTACATTTGTTGATCCAAGTTGAGGTCAAGGTCCTATGGAGACCCACAAAGGGGTCTATTTTGTTTTTCCTGATAGAAATGACCAGTAACAATGGAGAGAGGGATTTATTCGAGGTCTAGGTCCATCAAGTCTTTTTGGGAATCTCAGGACTCCCTAAATATGGCACCAAGAACTATTTTCTTTTCAATTAATGGGGAAGAGTGTATAAGGAAATGTAAGAGGTTACATATATATTGAGATAATTACACAAAGAAAAATTATAGTTATTTCAAATTTAAAGAAGACCCTATTTTATACAAATACCTGTGTAAAGTTTCCATACAAAAATATAATTTAACATGTTTGTTAAATTTCACAATGTTATGTGAGTGTAACTTATAGACATATTTTCTGTATGAGCTTTATGTAATTAGATAACAAATATTGATTGCATGGAATATATGAGAATACAAAATTTATTAAAAATACACAGAGGAAATTTATGGGATTACATAGAAGAGCGATTCCTTTTTTCTTCACTAATTATGTTAAAATAAAATAAACATAGCACCTGAATGACGATTAGATCATTAAAGTTAGCTGTGTTTAAACCTAAATTCAAACCTTAGAGAATATAGGCTTTATGATTGCTGCAAATTATTTTCAATTATGTTCTACTTTCTAAATGAAGAAACAATAATTCTCCCGTCTCTCCTCTATATTCCACTCTCAAAACACAAGTTTTATTACACTAGTTGTATGTATTCTTAAAACCCTCAAGTCACTTAATTTCTATTTATATGCTGTTTCTTACCATGAATACAGAAGTAAGCCCCTACACCTGTGGACATCTAATCTTTGACAAAGGTGCTCAGACTAGTAAATGGGGAAAACAGAGTCTCTTCAACAAATGGTGTTGGAAAAAATGGGTTGAAACATGCAAAAGATTGAAACTGAACCACTAAATTTCACCAAATACAAAAGTAAATTCCAAGTGGATTAAGGACTTGGATGTTAGACCAGAAACTATCAAATACTTAGAGGAAAATATTGGCAGACCTCTTTTCCGCATAAATTTTAAAGACATCTTCAATGAAAGAAATCCAGTTACAAAAAAGACTAAGGCAAGTAAAAACCTATGGAACTGTATCAAATTAAAAAGCTTCTGCTCAGCAAAGGAAACCACTACCCAAACCAAGAGACCCCTCACAGAATGGGAGAAGATCTTTAAATGTCATATATAAGACAAGAGTTTAATAACCAAAATATATAAAGAGCTTGCGAAACTCAACAACAAGAAAACAAATAACCCCACCCCAAAATGGGGAGAGGACATGGACAGAATAATCACCACAGAAGAGATCCAAAAGGCTGAGAAACACATGAAAAAATGCTCCAAGTCTTTGATTGTCAGAGAAATGCAAATAAAGGCAACACTGAGATACCACTTCACTCCCGTGAGAATGTCATACATCAGAAAAGGTAACAGTAGCAAATGCTGGAGAGTTTGTGGTGTCAAAGGAACACTCCTGCATTCGTGGTGGGAATGTCAGTTGGCACAGTCTCTGTGGAGAACAGTCTGGAGACCTCTCAGAAGGTTGTAAAATGAACCTTCCCCATGATCCTGCAATTCCTCTCCTGGGGATATATCCTAAGGAAACCGACACACCCATCCCAAAAGACCTGTGTGCACATATGTTCTTAGCAGCACAATTTGTAATAACCAAAACCTGGAAGCAACCCAGGTGTCCAACAACAGATGAGTGGCTGAGCAAATGTATATCTACACAATGGAATACTACTCAGCTAAAAAAAATGGTGACTTCACCTTTTTCAGCTGATCTTGGATGGACCTTGAGAATTTCATATTAAGTGAAATAAGTCAGAAACAGAAGGATGAATATGGGATGATCTCACTCTCAAGCAGAAGTTGAAAAACAGAATCAGGGGAGAAAAGACAAGTAGAACCTGAACTGGAATTGATGTATTGCACCAAAGTAAAAGACTCTGGGGGGTATGGGGGGTAGAATACAGGTCCAAAAATGGTAACAGAGGACCTAGTGGAGATTGTATTTTTATGTAGAAAACTGGGAAATGTTGTGCATGTACAGACTGTTTTGTTTACTGTTGAATGTAAAACATTGATTCCCCAATAAAGAAATAAAAAAAAAAACTAAATTAGGTCAGAGAGTAGATCCTAAACTTGAAGAAAGTATATAAATAAAGTTATTTAATCCATCAATTTGACCTAGGGCCCATATATACTACTATTTACCACAGGAGACAGTGTAACCTCTGAGTCCTGTCAGTCTGAGCTCACAGCCCATGGTCAGATCTGGGAACAGTCTAGGCTGGAGGCTATTTTTTCTCTTTTTTGTTTCCCTTGTTATTTATCATTATTAGACTTATCATTATTGTTGATGTTGTTGTCATTGTTGTTGTATAGGACAGAAAGAAATCTAGAGGTAAGGGGAAGCCAGAGAGGAGGAGAAAAAGCTAGACACCTGCAAACCTGCTTCACCACTTGAGAAGCGACCCCACTGAAGGTAGGGATAAGAAAGCCTTTTTCAGTAACCATTAAGCTCCCTCCCAGGTACAGTTAAAATTGGTTTGATAAATTACAATACTGAATGTATGTTCTGCATTTGTTTTAAATTTAGAGTTTATTTTCTAACTCACAGGGTTGGGCATTAATGCTATGTGTTTGACAAGGAGGTGAAACCTTCCAGCACACCAGAGGTGCTATGGAATAGGAAAAATTTCCAATGCTGTGCAGTCTCTCCATCTGAAGGAAAAAGTGGCCCAATGTGCGGAGAAATACAGCATGTGTGAGGCCACGATTCAACAAGCAAACATTTTTTTTTTTCTAATTGTGGGAATAGCACCATGCCACAATTATTTTCTTCATCAGATACACACAATTGTTGCAGGCTTATTACTATCCATTTGCAAACTTTTATTTATTTTTATTTTTGACTATCACTAGGGTTATTTTGGGGTTTGGTATGGGCACTACAAATCCACTACTCATGGTGGCCAATTTTTCTTTATTTTTTCAATTTTTTTCCTTGTCTGGTATAGTGGTAAAACAGAGAGAAGTTGAGAGGCCTACACACCTGCTTCACCACTTGTGTAGTACCCCCACCCCCTCCAGGCAGAAAACAGGAGCCAGGACCCTTGCATATGGTAACATGTATGTTTAACTGGGAACAACATAGCCCAGCCCCCAAATACCTTATCTTCTACTAAATAAATGCTGTCTTAGAATGGCATGAAGTTCTTGTTGATTGTGTAGTCTTCCAATGGTTGACAGATTCTATTTTATGACGTTAATTGATTTCATTATTAAAATTGACAAATGTTACTCTTCCTGTAAGAATTTCTCTTTTGGGCAGAAGTAGATAGCATAATGGTTATGCAAAGAGACTTTCATGCCTGAGATTCCAAAGTCCCAGGTTCAATCACCTGCACCACAATAAGCCAGAGCTGAGCAGTGCTCTGGTAAAAAAAAAAAAAAAAAAAAAAAAAAAAAATTAATTTTACCAGCCTGATAAAGTTTTCTTATTCTTCTTCTTCTAGCATTTGCCCTTCTTCCGTAGCCAGTCAACAGCGTCGTCAGGTTGAGCCTGATGTAAAGTTTCGAGACCTCCTTTGAATCTGGAGAGGTGGCAGTCATTGACTATGTGGGTCATAGTCTGTCTGTAGCCGCAGGGGCAGTTCGGGACGTCTCTGGCTCCCCAGCAATGGAACATAGCGGCGCACTGGCCATGGCCTGTTCGATAGCGATTGAGGAGGGCCCAATCATAACATGCTAGGTCAAAGCCGGGTTGATGTTTGCAGGGGTCTGTGATGAGGTGTTTGTTCTTTACCTCAGCTGACTGCCAACTCTGTTTCCAAGAGTCTGGAACACAGAAGTTCAGTGTAGGCGTGGGGGACCAGATTGGGTGACGAGGCTTGGCTGTTGACTGTGCTAATCCAGCACAGGTCGGGTGACGAGTCTTTATTCCATCTAGCACTGTGAAAAGAGCCTGGCTGTTTGGAATCCTATAATAGGGAGAGGTCATTCTCTGAAGCCCAGTCGGCTAAGATAGAGCCGTCAGCACGAGTGGAGAAATATCCCCAGTCTTGGTGATGACTATTAAAGTCTCCAGCGTAAACGGCTGGGTGATTCGGGCTAGGCAGGACCTCGTTATCCCATGAGGCACAGGGAGGCTTATATACGTTGACGAGCTGAATAGTTTCAATAGTAATGGAGTCGTAGAAGGTTGAAGAGGTCGTATGGTAAACATCCGCAAGACACGATTTGGCGTAGATGGCTTGGCCGTGTTTAGGATGGAGATTATAGCATATTAAATCAAATCCACTGATGGTGAATCGAGCAGCTTCATCGACTGCTATATGTGTTTCTTTTAGGCAGATAACATCTGCCTGATGCTGTATCGCCAATTGACCAATAAGAACGCGTTTGGCAAAGGACAGCCCCTCAACATTAAGTTGGAGGACTGGAAGAGCAGGACCAACAGCTTGAAAGCTGTCAGGAGCTGCTTGTTGCTGGCTTTGAAAGTGACTGGGATCCATCTGGATTCAGTCGGCTAGGGAGGATCGTCAGTTTCCCCAATGAATGGGTACTCACGAGATGCACCACGGGAAGGTAGGTCCAATGCATCCCAAGTTTTCTTATAATGTGTGAGCTCAGCTTTCCCTTAGTTTAGCAAAGTTAGTCATTACTAACTTAATCATTCCTCCATTATTTATTTACTTATTATCTTGAAATGTAATTTATTCCTATGACAAGACATTCAGGGTAGAGACATTACACCTTAAATACAATATTTCTGATGTTATTTTATTTGATTCTTTCAAAATATTCCTTGCCTTTGAAGCTCTGGGTTACTAATTCAAGAGTGATGACTTAACTACTGAACTAAGTAATTAGGACATCCAAGCACTTAAGTAAAGGGAATGATTTATGATGTTCACTTAATGGCTCCCATTGAATTTTTAATTGTCATTTTAATTGTCTAAGTTGACATGCTTTTGTTGCTGTTGTTGTTATTAACATGCATCTTTTATTTTCAGCATTCTGTCCACTTAAGGAGGATGACCCTGTGTATTTGTTAACACATTTTTGACACTGGTATGATAGTTGAAACATATAAGGAAATGCAAAAGGATTTGAAAGCTTATAGATCTTGCAACTTCATGTAATCATACTATAGAAACCACAGAATTACAAATCTTATGATTAACCCATTCTTGGTGTAATAAGGTTTAATAGGTAGGGCAATGCATTTACACATCTGAGGCTCTCAGTTCAGTCTTCAGAATTGCATGTACTAGAGTTCTGTGGTTCTGTGGTTTCTATCTTATTCTCTCTGTCTCATGTAAAATTCTCTCACACATATATAAATAAAATAAGTCTTCAAAAATAATTTTGCATACTACCAACTCAGAATCTTCAAGCATTGTCTAAAACTGACAGGTTGAGAATCCTCTGGTTAAAGGAAATGAGTTAAATCCCTGGAAGGCTCTACCTCTCCTCATCCTTTCAAAATGAATTAATGTAAATGACATTATATTTTCACATTAGCATTACACTTATATTTCAGAATATTCATACCCCAAAACTTCACAGTCAAGAGATTAACTCCTTACTTATTGGACATGTGGACATTGCACCTCATATATTTAGAAAATGAATTTAACTATTTGCCATATCACAGTTAGAAAGTTGTAAATTCTTTCATTTATGAATATGTTCATAAAATCTAGATACTTTTGTTATAAGAGCCTAATAAACACATTGTTTCTGAGCTATCTTGAAAAAAAAACTCATTACTTCAGTTACTTTATTTTTCATAATGAAATAGCAGGAAAACTCAGTTATCGTCCAAAATAGTTGTTATCCAAGTTCTTGTTGACTGCACAGTAAAGAAAGACAATTTATCCTTTAATTGTTATCTGTTCATTTTATTTGGTGATGCTAATCAAAACTACAGAATTGGGTAGCAAGTCACTTATTTATTTTAAAATATGTTTTATTTATTTTATGAAAGAGATAGAGCTTTCCTTTACTCTGCTATATGCAGTACTGGGTATCAAACCTATGGTCCTTATAGTGGGAGTCCTATAATCTATCCACACAGTCACTGTCCTAGATATCCAGGTGACAAATTAAATGGAACCTTCACAAAAGCTGTTATCATGACCTGTACAATGCAAGTTTCTCTTACATTGATTTACTTTCTGGTTTTTTTTTTTTTTTTGGATTACATAATACGAATTTCACAGTTGCAAAAACTCATATATAGTTGACTAGTTTTAAATGACTACATTCAATACTCTAGTACTAGAGTATGGGCACCAGGACCACTATTAATAATTAAAAGTTTCATTATACTATAAATTGAATGTCTTTTACAGGATGGAACTAAACACAAACACACACACACACATACACACATATACAAACACACACACACACACACACACACACACACACACTATATGAGTCAGATAGATGAGAAATGTTTCCTATATTTCCTACCTACTAATTGTGCACCAAGAAGAGAACTTTTCTTAAACCACTAATAATAAAAAAAGAAGAGAAGAGAAATGCCAATATTGATGTAGAAACTATCCAAATTAAATCTTTCAAAGTATTGTTGAGTTCTGTTGGGTAGTAAGTAATATTATCCCTGGAACTAAAATTATCTAAGTATATTACCTGTAGTGAGTTATCATGTATCTCGACATCTCCTTTTTACTATGGATTTCATTTATTCATTTATTTTAAAGACAGAAATTAAGGGGGAAGGGAAAGCTAAAGAGGAAGAGATTAAGAGTAACACCAGCAGCTCTATGTCACCACTCCTGAAGCTTCCCTCTGCAGGTGGAAAAAGGGGCTTGAACCCTGGTCTTTGCACATTGTAACACAGGCTTTACTGGGTGCAGCATTAGCCTTCACCCATTTTAAATATTTTGTGTATCTAAAAGCTTTTTGTAAAATTGTATTCTATAAATGTCAGTGTGAGCCTTATTTTGCCATATATTACTTACATGACAAATACAATTTTATAAATAAATGTGTATATATAGTATACATATATACATAATTCAAGACAAATCATTTTTCCACTAGTTTAAGATGGCAGATAAAACAGAGATGCTTACACTTTTTACTTTCTCATCGACATGATAAAAATGATAGACTATAACTGCCTATCCATATTCAAGAGAAATTATCCAACAATATATAACTTAAATCATCCTCTTAACAATTCATTAAATGAGTCATTATAGAATTCATAGGTGCAGGGGCGGGGGGGGGAGGTTCAGGCATTAGCTCACAGGTTAAGCGCATGTGGCACAAAGCTCAAAGACCTGTGTAATAATCCAGCTTCGAGGCCTAGGCTCCCCACCGGCAGGGGAGTCGCTTCTCAAGTGGTGAAGCAGGTCCTCACTTGTAGTGTCTGTCTTTCTCTCCCCCTCTGTCTTCTTCTCCTCTCTCCATTTCTCTCTGTCCTATTCAACAACGAACAGCATCAACAACAATAATGATAACCACAACAAGGCTACAACAACAAGGGCAACAAAAGGGGAAAAAAAAAGGCCTCTAGGAGCAGTAGATTCATGGTGCAAGCACTGAGCCCCAGCAATAACCCTGGAGGCAAAAAAAAATGCATAGGTGCAGCTGAGAGGTAGCACACATAGTACGAAGAGCAGTGACCCAGGCAGGGATCCCGGTTCAAGCCTGGGCACACCACAGACGATACTTTGCAAGCATTAAAGGTGGTCTACAGATGTCTATCTTTCTCTCCCACTCTCTATCTATCTTCCTCCTTCTCTCTCAATGTTCCTCTGTACTATCAAAAAAAAAAAAAAAAAAAAAGGAAATAAATGGCCTTTAAGAGCAGTAGAATCACTGAGCCTAGGATCCAGCCCCAGCAAAACCCTGGAGAAAAAAAATAAATCATAGGTAATTACAAGATTATTCTGATTAACGTCTTTTAAAAGTTATTTATCTATTTATGTCAGAGAAAGAATGCCATAATATCACTCAGCATATGCAACCGTAGGGATCAGGAAATCATGCTTGCAAGTCCTATTCTCTATCTACTGCACAACCTTCCAAGGACATGACTAGTTGATAATTCAGACAAATATCTAACAGGTGTTACACAGAGCCTTGCCTTATTCATGTATTTGATTATGTGCTAGAGCCATCCAAGGTCATTTGTATTTCATTAGGTACATCATAGTCACACTCACTTTGTTCCCTGCCCTGCCATTCTCTTTTTTAAAATTTTTATTTATAAAACAAAAATATTGACAAGACTATAGGGTAAGAGGGGTGCATTTCCACATAATGCCCACCCCCAAAGATGCATATCCAATTCCTTTTCTTGATAGCTTCCCTAGTCTTTATCCCTCTGGGAGTATGGACCCAGGATCACTATGGGGTGCTGAGGGTGGGAGGTCTGGCTTATTTAAATGCTTTCCCATTTCTTCTTCTAGCGTTTGCCCTTCTTCCATAGCCAGTCAACAGCGTCAGGTTGAGCCTGATGTAAAGTTTCGAGACCTCCTTTGAATCTGGAGAGGTGGCAGTTGTTGACTATGTGGGTCATAGTCTGTCTGTAGCTGCAGGGGCAGTTCGAGTCGTCTCTGGCTCCCCAGCGATGGAACATAGCGGCACGCCGGCCATGGCCTGTTCTATAGCGATTGAGAAGGGCCCAATCATAATGTGCTAGGTCAAAGCCGGGTTGACGTTTGCAGGGGTCTGTGATGAGGTGTTTGTTCTTTACCTCAGCTGACTGCCAACTCTGTTTCCAAGAGACTGGAACAGAGAAGTTCAGTGTAGGCATAGGGGACCAGATTGGGTGACGAGACGTCAAGCGTTGGACAGGGTAGGCGAAGATATCCGCGTATATTGGCAGGTCCGGTCGAGCGTAGACGTGGGAAATGAACTTAGATGATGCCGCATCCCGACGAATATCTGGCAGGGCGATGTTGCTAAGAACTGGCAGCCATGGAACCGGGGTGGAACGGATGGTTCCAGAAATTATCCTCATGGAGGAATATAATTTGGAATCGATCAAGTGGACATGGGGGCTACGGAACCATACTGGGGAACAGTATTCTGCAGTGGAATAGCAACATGGGCATTGACAGATTGATCCATACTACCGTTCTGTCTCTCTTTCCCTAGTGGGTAAGGGAACTGGGGAGGCAGGGCTCCAATACACATGGTGGGTCCGTCTTCCCAGGGAAGTCAGGCTGGCATCATGGTAGCTTCTGCAGTCTGGCAGCTGAAAAAGAGTTAAGATATAAAGCAGAACAAATTTTTGACTAATCATGAACATAAAGGTAGGATTATTGCAGATGAAGATTTGACGTCTTCATTTTGGAGAAAGCTAGTAGGTCTGTCTTAGGTATATTCCAAGGAGCCCATGACTTTACTAGTTCTTGCCTGTGTCTGACATCTAATATAGATTGGACCCAAGTTATTGTCTGGGGAGATGGTGTCATAGTTAGAAAACAGACTAGAAAGCTGGATCAGGGAAGAGAGCAGCTCCCAATTATGGGAAATGTGTATAAATATTGTTAACTGTATACCCCATCTATTTAATTGGGGACCCATAGTCAACAAAGAAACCTATGTAACCTCTGCATCGCTGTAGGTCTGAGCTTGTATTCTGTGGTCATGTGTAGGAACATTCCAGGCTGCACTTAATCCAGGACCCATCTTCCTCAGGTAGTAGGTGGAGTATGCTGTCAAACCTCCCTTCGGAGAATGGTACATTCCCTATCACTGTTGATCCACACTGAAGGCAAGTTTCTATAATGGACCAGATGGGTCCATTATAACCAGTGGCAGTGGTGAGAGGGATCTATTAGAGGTCTAGGCCCATCATGTCTGTGTGGGAATCCCAGAACTCCCTGACTAGGACCCCAGATGATGGGGTGTCCTGCTAGTGACTAAAGAATCATCTTTAAAGTCTGCCAGTCTCTTGCCCTTATTCATCTTTTGTAGTCCTTACTTTGTCTGACAAGGTTAGCTTTGGGAGTGATTGAGGGACATGTAATAGGATGTAGGCAAGGAAGGTATCTAGGTCTAAGTAGAAACTGTTTCTTTAGGTACTTTAAGGTATTTTATTTTCTATAAGCCAACCCAACTAACCAGTCATTTTGGTTATTTCTTTATTATTTGGTAAGTGTTGTAATTTAACTTAAAAAGGAGTTCTGTGGGGGCTTTTTGTGGTGTGTGAAAGGATTCACAGTGGGGGGGATAGGGGACAGGTGGTGGCACAATGGGTTAAGTGCATGTGGTGCAAAGCACAAGGACTGGCCTAAGGATTCACAGCAGGGAGCTGGCAACTGTTTTAAACAATACAAGGTTTATTAGGATGAAACAGGTAAAAGACAAAAATAAGCAATTATCATCAAGGATTAAGAGTATGCTAGGTCCATAAAGTCTGAGTATAATTATCAAAATTTTAGTCCCATTAAGATAAACAAGTATCAGCTCTGGTAAAGGTTACTCATGGCTATAGAGGGGTCTAAAAGTTCACCAGCTAGCAAAGTCACACGTGTTCAGTTCCCAGGAGAAGTAGCCATGGCGGATACTCCATAGAGATGCATCTGACCAGAAGAAGCAGCAGCAGCCAAAAAGAAAGACCTGCTCAAAGTCCAGGGCTTTATACCTTCCCTTCTCTGTCTGTCCTGCCTCAGGATGATGTCATTCATATGCTCATAGTCCCAAACTCCTGTTGGGGTTACAACAGGTAAGGAAACAGAATTATATATAAGGTTAAAGCATTAAACCAAATCATATTGGAATGCTTGGTAGATAGTTACAGAGGGAGACATTAATTGGCTTTATAGGAAATTCTAGAAATTTATTAAAGTTTATAGTAAACATAAATTTATGGAGTTAGTAAGTAGCAAGACTGGAGCAGGTTTAAATAATCAAAACTTTATTACAACAGTACAGAATGGTTTATTTTAGGTACAAAAAATAAGCAATTATCAGCAGGGATATAGATTATTCATGGCTGTTGAAGAGAATCTTAGAGTTTATTTGCTAGTTCTGTTGCATGTGTTCAGTTCCCAGGAGAAGCAGCCATGGAGGGCACCTTGTACATGCTGGATAGCAGGGAGCCAGGAGAGTGGAGTGCAGTAACCAAGAGCAGGCAGCATGCAGCAATAGAGAGAGCCTCTTCTTACTGCCTGGCATGCACTTAAGTTGAATTTTGATGTCAGCCTAACATCAACCTGTATGCTAATTACATCCCATTCATCAGCCATATGCTAATTATATCACTACAAAAGTCAATCCAAAAGATTCACTCATATGTTGTTGTTGTTGTTATCATTATTATTATTTTGACCAGAATACTGCTCAGCTATGGCTGATGGTGGGGTGAAGGATCAAACCTGGGACTTCAGTGCCTCAGGCATTATAGTCTCTTTGCATAGCCAACATGCTATCTACCCAATGCCCTCATATATTATTTTTAAGACATGCTAACATTTTCAATGTGTTCTGTGATAGACTTTTGTTAAATGATTATTTCACTTATGATTTGTGTTCTTATATCAATATAATTGCAAATTGTCCATATAAAATTATATATATGGTATACTTAGGATCAACTTACCTAAAATCTGATGTTCTAGAAAGTGATAGAGAATTATTCTGTTTTCAGTGACATCTTACTTCTTTTATGCCACTAACTTAGTATTACGGCAAAGTACATATTCAGTGATCATTCTCCTTAGACATATTCTACTTTAAAGCGGATTCCTATAACAAATGTAGGCCCACCACTATAACTCAGGGATAGAGAATAAAGATTACACTAGTTAATAGGATAATTGACTCTAGACTCTATGATAACTCCTAGGTTACATTTCTATTTAGGCTTATTTAGAAAAATATTAAATTAGCTAGCTAGTGATTCATTTTTTTTCTACAGATTATTGAAAAATACTCTAGTAGAAAGAGAGCAGGCAGCAGATGTGGTTTAATCTTCTTTTAAACATGCTGATAAGTGATAAATTGATGGAATTCGCTAAAGGGAGAAAACTCTCTATGTACTGCTCAGAGAAGAATGACCTTAGTTTAGCACTACTTGTAGTAACTCTAGTATCTATGGATTTATTAAGCATAACTTTCTGAAAATGGTATGCAATTGACACAACTCTCTGGGATGTAAAACAAATCTATCTCAAAACTTATCTAGTCTTTACAGTGAATCCATCTACTCTCAGTCAGGTAGCATTTGTTTGGTGTGAATCAGAAGAATCTAGGAAACTTCCCTGGAGTCCCTAAATCTCCCTTGTTTGTCTGTAGTTTTTCATACTTAGTATACTTTGAAATTATCCTTCAGGTTGGATCCCCAGTCATTAACCTGATTTGTGAGTATATAAATATCCATATTAGTAGTAGTGGTTATTTTCAAGGTAGCTCAAAGATTATGGACATAACTGCCTATTTCACTTTTCATATCACTGTCTTTTGTATTATTTATTTTCTCTTATATTTAATTTAATTTCCAGTGCAGTGAGAGGTGGTGTTTGTAAGTTTATATAGTCAATCTTTGAAAATAAGCTTATCTATCAGGGGAGGGGATGGGATACTGAGTTCTGGTGAGGGAAATTGTGTGGAGTTGTATGCTTCTTATCCTATGGCAGTGTTTCCTTTTTATAAATAAAATAAAATAAGAAAATAAGCTTATATTCAAAAACAGAAAGAAAGCCAAATCAACTATCTCTATGAAGGGTGTAGTAGATATAGCTAAAATCAGGAGTCAGGTGGAGGCGCAGCGGGTTGAGTGCACATGGTGCAAAGCACAAGGACCTGCTTAAGGATCTCAGTTGGAGCCCCAGGCTCCCCACCTGCTGGGGAGTAGCTTCACAGGCTGTGAAACAGTTCTGCAGGTGTTTATCTTTCTATCCTCCTCTCTGTCTTCCCCCTCCTCTCTCCATTTCCCTCTGTCCTATCTAACAATGACAACATCAATAACAACAATAATAACTACAACAACAATAAAAAACAAAGGCAACAAAAGGGAAAATAAAAAAAATAGCAAAAATCTCCTGCTTAAAACTAAATGCTGGTCCCATAAATTAGAAGGATACAACCCCTCATTTTATCAGAAAGTTAAGGACAATAAAAATAATGTAGATGATTCACTAGTGGTAGGAACTTGCTATGATTTGAATTATAAAGAAAGTGTTCGTTTTCATTCATAATATCGACTAAAATGAATGTCTCCATATGTGAGTATGTGAAAGAGAGGGAAAGAGAGGTTTTCAGGTTTTTTTTTAGGTATTTATTTATTTATTTATTTATTCCTTTGTGTTGCACTTGTTGTTTTATCATTGTTATTATTGATGTCATTGTTGCTGTATAGGACAGATAGAAATGGAGAGAGGAGGGGAAGACAGAGAGGGGGAGAGAAAGATATCTGCAGACCTGCTCCACTGCTTGTGAAGTGATTCCCATGCAGGTAGGGAGCCAGGGGCTCGAATGGGGTCGTATGCAGGTCCTTGCGCTTTGCCTCCTTTTTTTTTTTAAATGTATGTTTTGTTTTTTTTTGCCCCCAGGTTTGTTGCTGGGGCTCGGTGCCTGCACTATGAATCCACTGCTCTTGGAGGCAACCCCCCCCCCCCCCCCCGTCTTGTTGCCATTGTTATCCATCAGTGTTGAAGTTACTATTTTTGTTGCCATCATTGTTGGATAAGACAGAGAGAAACTGAGAGAGGAGGGAAAGACAGAGACTGGGAGAGAAAGATAGACATCTACAGTCCTGTTTCACCGCCTGTGAAGCAACTCCCCTGCAGGTGGTGGGCTGGGGGCTCGAACCTGGATCTGTATGAGGGTCCCTGCGCTTTGCACCATATGTGCTTAATCTGCTGCGCTACCACCCTGCCCTCTGGTCGCCCCCTGGTCTTAAATTCTTATATACATACTTAAACCAACTGAAGCAGTTCAAGCTTTTATTTTGTAGCCTTTGCTAGACTCTGAAATGAAAAGGGTTACATTAATCTTTCATCTTATTCAAAAGTATTCATCTGATTAAGAAGTTCTTAGTACTAATGAACATGTTGTCCTAGAAAATCTGAAGTAGTAAAGATCACAGAGTAAAAGGCCACTGTAATATGATTTATATCCCATAATACTTAGAAGTGAGTTGTGAAAATAAATCAGTATCTTCAGTGGAAAGACGCCAAATTCATGAAGTTTTAGTTTCAAATATGTTATTTAAACAGTGTGTGAATAAAGTAAAATAAAACTGAGGGGGACTAGCTATTTTATTCTGTCCTTCAAGTTAATTGAAGTTTTATTTAAAGGAAAAAGGTCTTCATTTTTTCTGAATATACTAGCAAGTGTACATTATGACACATGCATTAATAAGGAAAGTAGGTGAATCGGAAATCTATGTTTTCTATGTCTAACTACCTTCAAGTATATATAAACTTTCTAGTAACAATAGTTTTACAAGGCCATCATGTAGAAAAATGAGCATTACAATTTATGATTGAGGAATATGTGTTGATTCTTTCATTTTATATTTGAGTATGCATTTATTATCTTTATGAGGAAGAAAGAAAGAAAGAAAACACTGCTCAGTTCTAGCATGTGAGATTGCCAGGTGTTGAAGATAGGCCCACAGATAGACAAGTCCTACACTGTACTACACTGACTGTCTCCTTGGTCCTACATTTTCTTTTTTCTCAATAATCATCAAGAAGACCATGGGATAAGAGGGGCACAATTCCACACAATTCCCACCACCAGGGTTGCATATCCCATCTCCTCCATTGGAAGCTTTCCTACTCTTTATCCTTCTTGGGAGTATAGACCCAGGACCATTATGGGGTGCAGAAGATGGAAGGTCTGGCTTCTGTAATGGCTTCTTCTCTGTATATGGACATTAGCAGGTTGATCCATTACATATTATATTTTTAATGTCATTTTGTGTAAAGAAATGATTTCATAAATCATTAGAAAAAAGAAATATTGACTACATGCATATAAATTGCATGACCTTTTCAGTGAGTACAACAACACTTAATAAACATACTGTAAATCTTTCTGCTTCCTATTAGCAAACTGATTAAAGTAGCCACACAAGATGAATACACAGGTGTTCTGAGTTATTAAAATTTTAATAAGTTATTAACAACTAATATGACTATTCATTTTCAGGTAAATATTAACTACTTATTGGTAGAATAATAAGCTTTAAAATTAAAATAAAATATTCTCTTGAAATTGGACAACTCATTATAATGAATTTTATATAGATTTTTGTGATAGTAGGGAATATATAATATTCTTTTCATCTTTCTTTCCATTTTCTAAATATTATTTTTATCATTATAATTGTCATTACATTATTATACTTTCAATTTGATATTAATGATAATTATAATGAAAAAAATATTTTCAGGGGCTTGGTTGTGGCAAACCTGGTTGAGCACACATGTTGCAATGAGCAAGGACCAAAGAAGGTAGGAGTTCTGGCTTCTGTAATTGTTTTTCTTCTGGAAGTGGACATTGCAGATTGTTCCATACTGCCATCAACAATACTATTTCTAAAAACAGAAATTTGGGATAAGATGCTCAATGAGATATTATTGGCTAAGAAAGATATAATACCTATATGTAATAGAATGATACTCAACTGTTAAAAAATGACATAATCTCTTGTGTCATATTTGATGTAGCTTGAATGAATCATGTTAATTGAAATAAATATATCATTATATAAATCATTATATAAATTATATCATTATGCACATTTCAATAAAAATTGCTTTTACTCCTCATGCTGATACTTTCAATGTTTTAATTATCTTACTCAAGCAGCATAACAACTAATTTCTTATAGATGTATTACTAATGAGTTTGGCTTTTAATAATAATAAGCAGTTCACACATTTGATGTAATCAGTTTAAAAACTTCCCAAATCAAAGATCTATTTTAGATGAGATATAAAATTAATTTAATTCAGAATGTAACAATCTCTTTGCTATTAACATACATTAATATATGGTATAAATATTCTAATTACCAATTGTGCAATTAAAGTTTTTCTATTGCATTTTATTCTGGTGCAACTAAGTTCTGATTCTCATCCCCAGACAATTTAATAAATGCTTTAGATATGTTATAATTCATAGAGTTTGAAAGTTGCAAACGTTCTGAGTATTAAATCTACATACTTGGACTCCAGAGAGAGTACAGCACTGTTACATAGGACTTGCATGTGTGAAAAATTAGGTTTGAAATCCAGTAAACAAATACCCAAAACAGAGCAGTGCTGTGATCAAAACTAAAAGAAATCAAACAATAAATGTACATATCTAGTCCCTAGAAAAGTATATAATTTGTTGCATTTGTATACTAAAAGATGAATTTAAAGTTTAGCATTGGTCTTTTTATTTATTTGGTAGTGATAGAGAGAAATTGAGAAGGGAGGGGGAGATAGAAAAAGAGATAGAGAAACAGCTACAGACCTACTTTACCACCTCATGAAGCATTCCTCCTATAAGAAATTGAACCAGGTCCTTGAACACTGCAGTGTGTGTACTCAGCCAGGTTCACCACTGCCTGGCTTCACATTGGTCATTTTGTAAGTACACTAAGGAGCTAAATGCTTTCTGGTTATACTTTAGAGCTAATGAGTAAGTTTAAAAGAATGTGAACTGGATTTCACTATGCATTAGTAAACTTTGATAACTATTTCATTTGTTATAACTAATTAATTATTTGGAATATTCCATTTTAATCACTTTTTGCCTAAACTAATAGAGTTTTTTATTTTTATTATTTTTTGGATATAGTTGGTATTTTAACTTCATATGACACTATTTATGCAATGGAGAACTTGAACACTGCTCTCGGGTTTGTTTTTTATTTATGTTACTAGAAAATAAGTCAAAAAGAAATTTTGGAAAATCATATCTGCAAACCTTGCCAAAAGGGTGTATTTAAGGGAATACACAATGTTATTTGTAACTAATAATGTTTATAGCACACATATAGAAACAATTCATTAAGTAAATATAACATCTGAACTATTTATTTTGCTTTCCTAACAGACTTCAAAGTTTATTTATGACTACTTTCTGGAAATGTGTATATATATATATATATATATATATATATATATATATATATATGTATATATACATTTTGACATCTTTTCCAGTAATACATTGAAATGATGTGTTATAAAAATGCACACTGAGGCATCAATATACCTTTTAGGAGATCTTGGCAGTATAACTAAAAAGTACAAATAATTTTCAGAATCTGAACTGCAATAAAAAAATAAAAACAAAACACCATTAACTGGGTGCCCTATCAAAAACAGGATTTATTAACACAATTCTATAGAATGGAAATCTGGTGTCACGGAGTTGGCACGATTGAATTCTGGTGAAATACAAATTCTGAATTACATTTGACTGATTTTTTGTTTACTTACATGGTATAAAACCATCAAATTTATCTCTCTGACTCCTTCTTAAAAGTACACTACTCACATTCTTGAGCACTCAGTTTTCATGATTTAGTTACCTCTCAATGATACTTCTTACACGTATCATCACAATAAGAGTAGGGTTTCAATTTTTTATTTTGTAATTACACAACTATTCAACCCATTGCTATTGTGCTAAGTATTTACTATGATGTGTTAAGCTAAGTATTTACTATGATGAGGAATGTACAAACACAGACATTACTAATGTGAGTTCTCAGACACACAAATGCTTTGACACTACCTACTAACATTTAATTTACATTTAAAAACAAATAATAAAAAATAAATTAAGAACAGAAAAAAATGAAATGGCTGTAGTGGATTTGACATTCAGACACTTAACCTGACAATCCTGACTGCAAATATATATAATTTCTTTTTTTAATATTTATTTTCCTTTTTGTTGCCCTTGTCGTTTTTTTATTATTGTTGTAGTTATTGTTGTTATTATTGATGATGTCATTGTTGAGTAGGACAGAGAGAAATGGAGAGAGGAGAAGACAGAGGGGGGAAAGAAAGATAGACACCTGCAGACCTGTGAATCCCCTGCAGTGAATCCCCTGCAGGTGGGGAGATGGGGGCTCAAACTGGGATCCTTAGCCAGTACTTCTCCTTCCTCCTTTTAACTGTTGTCTGTCTGAGAAGGTTTTGATCCCTCCATCTAGTTTGAATGAAAGTGAAGCAGGATATATTATCCTTAGTTCAAACCCTTTTTCATTGATGGTTTGATAGATATCTTGCCATTCTCTTCTGGCTTTTAGAGTTTGTGTGGAGAAGTCTGCTGATAATCTTATGGGTTTTCCCCTGTATGTGACTTTTTGTTTTTCTCTTGAAGCCTTTAGGATCCTTTCTTTATCCTTGCTTCTTTTCATTGTAACTATGATGTGCCTTGGTGTATTCAGGTCTGGGTTGATTCTGTTTGGGACTCTCTGGGTATATTCAATGTTAATGTCCTTTTTTTAGGTCTGGGAAGTTTTCTTTCATTATTTCCTCTAGAATGTTTACTTCTTCTTCTCTTTCTTCCTCTGGTAGGCCAATTATAGGAATGTTACTTCTTTTGAGATCATCCCATATGTCTCTGTTGTTTCCAGTGTCTGTCAATCTTTTTTTGAGCTCTTTTACCTCTTTCTTTGTTTTCTCTAGTTCGTCCTCTATCTGGGTAATTCTGTTTTCTGCTTCTGTTAATCTGATTTCCTTTCCCTGAGCTTCTTTCTTTATTTCAGTTATAGTATTAGCTTGTTTTGCTTATGGGCCTTTTAGCTCAGCTATTTCAGCTTTCATTTCTCTAATTACCTCGTGGTAGCTTGTATATTCTTTGAGCATCTCATCTGTTGTTTCTCTAATTTTGATAGCTCTTTCCTCCATAGTTGTCTTCATTTCTGTGATTATTAGGTTTATTATTGCTTGCATACTTATCTATCATTACTTCTGACTGATTTGGAGTTTCTTCTAGGCTCCTGTCCTGACTCATTATTGTAGTAGTTTTATTTGCTCTTGATTTAATCATTTTTTTATTGATGTGGTTTTTATTTATCTGTTCTGTCGTTCTTCAGTTCTTGAGTTTTGAGTACAAGCCACACTAAAGACTTTTATGACAAATTTAGACACCAACCTTAGAAATTAGAACAATAGTAACTGAAGCAAGGATTGATACAGTTCAACCAATAGCAGTTAGCCAAACAACACCTCCAATCCAAGAAAAAATAGCAACAAAATGAAAGAGAAAGGAAAAAAGGGAAAGCAAGAATAAACAATTATGCAAATCTAGAGTCCACTGTAAATTCTAGGGATAGCAAGAGAAGAAAGTGAAGTAGAGAGGACACACACACACACACACACACACACACACACACACAATCCATCAGAGTTATATTTCTTTGCCAAAATAATTCACAAGCAAGTATCAGTTAATTCAGAAAACAAAAGAAGGAGGAAGGAAGAAAATAATAAAAAAAGAAAGAAAAAAAGGAAGAGCAGTGAAAGAAGAGTTTTTGTTTGTTTGTTTTGTTTTTGTTTTTATTAGCTAGGAGGAGGGAAAAAGGAGAGTGGAGGGAAGAGGTGAGGATTAACAAGTTCCTCTCATAATAGATAGGACACCCAGTCACCTAGCAATGGAAAAAACAACTGTTAATTTTGGTCAACCTGAAGAAGATGGATGGAAAAGAGACATGTGTATATAATAATAGTAATAATTGGATAAAATAGTGAAAAAAAAAAACTGACAGTCAGTCTGCAGCTTTCACTGCTCCAAACTGGCTGTAGGCAGCCTGAGCAAAGACAGCCAATTGTAAGAAGTATCCAAAAATAAATAAGTAAATAAATAAATTTAAAAAAACACACAAACAAAAAAACAGACAAAAAAACCCTCCAGGTAGTCTTTCCCAGGCAGAGATAAGGCTCTGATTGGTCAGGTATTTTTCACTTAAATAGAGCTCCAGCCACTTATAAAAAAGAGAAGTTGAACTTGAAGAATTTTTAAGGAGAATAATTGTTCTGTCTCTTACCAGAAAGCTAAGACAGAGAGCATCTACCTCTCAAAGACCTCCAGTTGATACTGCTGCCCCTAAGCATACTCACAGGAGATCCAAAAATATTGAAAGCATTAAGTTGGGAGAATTATCACCAGCATATACTATGGAAGACAGAAATAGCACAGAATAAAGTGTTGCTTGCATAGAGAAAGCATGAGTTCCAACCTTAGCCAGTTGCCAGTTGCCTTGAGATTAGATATGTCCCAGGGTGGAGAAAAAATCACCACACAGTCATCATACAGTTAATCAGAAGACTCAGGGGGGCACATACAGGGAACATCCCTAGCTGGGACAGTGTCAAGTGTGTGCCTGTCTATCCCAAGTTTCCAGAAGTATTTGTTAAGGTACAAATAACAAGTAGTTATACATAACATTGACAGAGATCAGAACACATTTGTAAGAGAGAAAACAACAGGCTAAGTACTTAAAACTGTCATTATTCAAATGTCATTATGTCAGATATATTATTTTCATGCCTTAAGATATTAAGTTTATTCTAGTTGTCCCATGCACAATTCCAGATTCTTCTTGATCTAATATCATTTACACATCAAGGCTTTTGAGTCAAGCAATTCCTTATCACTAGATATATTGCTAGAGTATATATGTAAAATGCCATGATGGAGTCTAGGAATCACCTAGAAGTCAATAAGCCAGATCTGATCAGTGCTCTGAGAAAATAAAAGTCTATTAACATCTATTGATGATCTTGACATTATTGAAACTGCTGTAAGAATAAGCCCCTTAAATATGTCTCCAAATTTGACTTAGAAATGTCTTCAACATTTGCATAGTTCCACAATTAAAAATATATTTGATTTCTAGAACATGCTAAAGGTAATATGAGGGAAATTCTGGGTTATCCAGCTGAGTAATTTATAATTTTTCACTAGCATTGTCTATAAATGCAGATATTTTACATAACTTAAAAACTGAATTAAATGCAAAATGAAAAGTTTCTACAAGAAATATTACATTATAAGATGACCTAGTCTTTTAAATTTAATTTTACAAAGTTCAATATCAATTTAAGTCTGCAAACTTGGTATGCTTATAAAAATAATCAGTCACATTATAATCACATCGACTACATTTCACTAATTGTGTCTTTATGGCTTAATAGAGTTATTTTCCCCCAAAAGCATTCAACTTAGACAACATTAATGAGATCAGACTTAATTTGCAACAGACTTAGTGAAATGAAAAATTAGGTTAGCTTGATTTAACAATAATGGCCAAGAGGCCACACTAAATCCTCTTTTAGGCAAATCCAGTGCCTCTGTCCTGTCTTTTGAAGACCTTAAACACTTGTAGACTGTTCCAACAATTAAGTTTTTAATAATTACAGTTTTGTAAGCACCAATGAGGATATTAACTAACTATAACCTTGAGTAAGTTGCCTATTTTATAAATGACTCAGTTTCTATTTTTATACAAATGAAATACTTACCTTGCATAAGTATTGAGAGGATTACATTAAGTAACTTTCTATTAATATTTACTAGAATGCCTCCAAAGTGATAAGCATTAAATATTCCCTATCTTTATAATCATTTGTTCTTATTATTTTGTACCCATACCCCACTATTTTTTTTGCCATATCCTCACTCTTTTTTTCTTTCTCTTTCCTTCTTCTTTTTTTCCATATCCTCACCTTTTTTTTTATTACAAAAATTCACTATAGTAGGTTTATATTTTCAGATAAGGTAGGGGTTAGGGGCTAGGATGAGAGATATGATAAACATAGAGATAGAGTAATGATAGTGATAGAGATAGAGGTGAGATAGAGATAAAGATGGGGAGAGAGAAGAAGGAGAAGAAGAGGAAGAAGAAGAAGGAGGAGGAGGAGGAGGAGGAGGAGGAGGAAGAAGAAGAAGAAGGAGAAGGAGAAGGAGAAGGAGAAGGAGAAGGAGAAGGAGAAGAAGGAGAAGAAGGAGAAGGAGGGGGAGGGGGAGGGGGAGGGAAGGGGAGGGGGAGAGGGAGAGGAGAGGAAGAAGAGGAGGAGGAGGAGGAAGGAGGAGGACGAGGAGGGCCAGAAGGAGTAGGAGCAGGAGAAAGAGGAGAAGAAGAAGGAGAAGATACAACAGTAGAGAGGAAAATACATCACCTCATAGCTTCCCCCAGGGCAGGTGCAAAACAGTCACACTACCCAGGTGAATATTGCCAGTCCAGTTCTAATGTCACTAATGTTTCATATCTCCATGTTATATTCTTTGAATCTTTATATCCACTTTCTATTACTGGATTATAATTTATTTATATTTGTGTATGTGGAGTCTAAGATATCACATACTTCACTGCTATATTTCATATTTCGAGTTACCATTTTCATGGATAGAGATGCAGGGAGAGATAAAGGCATAACAGCACCAGAATCTCCCCAGTGTCATAGCATCTGTCAGGTGGTTCTGGAGTTTGGCTGTGCATATTGCAAGACATGCACACTAGCTAGTGAGGTCTCTGGTCCTATTTCTTTAGATATGTTTATAAATTTAATTTATTTACAATCATACTTCTCAGACTAAAACCTAGTTTGCCTTTTAGATGATCTACTATGCTTAAATCTTTACTGAGTGACCTGGAGTAACATGCTAGCAGAAGTCAACTTTAACTTTCATTACACTCACTTTTAAGTTCCTCTGTCAAATCTACTTTCTCTGACTCAAATTTCAGGACTGTGCTTTAATTTTTCTGCTCACCTTGATTTACTAGTAAGTCATACTTCCAGATAATGAAGAGTGTAGTGGCGTCTAATTTTAAAGCTTCAATTTGTCTTCCACTTTCAGCTGTCTTCCTTCCCCACACTCATGAAACTGAACCTAGATTTAGTTTCATGCTTTCAGTGAAGATATGACATTAATTATCAAAGACCTTTCATTGTGACTTCTACTCTTTTTTTCTCATTATTTTAATCTACTCCCTGGCCCATGCACCCTCGCCTCCAACCCTAGAATAATAATAGGAAAGAAGGAGAAATAAGAAGACTCGGTAAAAATCTGACTTCATTTTTTTTCCACCAGAGTTATCAGTGGGACATGACTCCACCACTATTTCCTGGTAGCCATCTTTTCCCCTTTTTGATAGAGGGTGAAAACCAAAGATACAAAGGGAGAGAGACAGAGAGGAAGAGATACCTGTCGCATTGCTCCACCACTGCAATTGGGGTACAGGGACATAAACTCAGGTCCTTCCACATGATGACATGTGCTCTCTATGCAATATATCAATACCCAGACCCTAAATTCTTATATGTTTGTCTTCATAAAACTGATGTATGATTTTTGAAGTAAATTCCATTGCACTTATTTCTTTTAAAAATATTTGTTATTTTTAATTTTTGTTATTTTTTATCCCTCTTATTCTATGTTTTTGTCAGTGTTTCCTTTTTATAAATAAAAAGTTGTTATTTGTGGTTTATTACAAGATTGTAAGATTACAATGTTTAATTCCAAACCACAACTACTATCAGAATTCTGTATCCCTACGCTCCATTTCTTTCTGAGATAAGTGTTTCAGAATATTTTTAATTTTTTAGGTCATGATTTAAGATCCTATAACTTTAATGATGGGGGAATTGATGTTTTACAGTATATCTGTTGAAACATGGGTAAGATAATTCTTCATCTCCCCATGATAGATCAATGTTCCCACATACTCTCCAGCAGTGAGCAGTCTTTTTTTTCTTCTTTTTTTTTTTTATATCAACACACACTATCACTAGTTCAGGAAAGGGTCAGGCACTGATCTCTATAATATAAAAGCTCTAACAGAAACCAGCCATATTTTCCAATTATTTCTCCATATGTTACTCTTTCATACATTTGGAAGTATAATTAATTTATTCTTTTTTAATAAAGTGGAAAAATAAAATGCTTAGACTTCAACAAATATCATTACCTAAATGATTACCTAGTTATCATTTTATCATTCTTACTTCCTTTCTCATGTTGTCAAGATGAGTAAGGATTTATATCTGTTACTTGACCTTATTAATTCTTTGTCTGTTGTTTTTGTCAGTGGGGCTCCGGGGTTCAGGGTAGACTTTTTCGTACCAAAAAAGAGGGACAGAAACAGAGTTAAGAGAGAAGGAGAAACGACACATCACTGTAACATCCCCAAGTGATGTTGGGAAAGGTACTTAAACCTGAGTTGCACACATGTGAAATAAGTTATATTCCCAGGTGAACTATCTCACGAGCACTTTCTTTTCATTTTTTTAGGAACTATATTTATTTTCATAAGGGAAGATGTATATGGTACTAGAGCATTGCTTGTGTATATATTATTTGCATCAGGCATCAAATCTAGAGTCTTGTGCATGCAAGTTCTATAATTTATCCTATGAGTCACATCAGGTGATACAAGGCCACTTATTTTTTTCCTTTTGTATATTATATTGTTATTATTATTATTTACACCAGAGTTATCATGGTGGAAATAATAATGGTTTGATGCCTACATTATGAATCCACTGTTTCCAATGGGTCATTTCCTCTCCTTCTTCTTCTTCCTCCTCCTCCCCCTCCTTATCTTCTTCTTCTCCTCCTCCCCCTCCTTATCTTCTTCTTCTCCTCCTTCTCCCTCCCTCTCCTTCTCCTCCTCCTCCTTCTTCTCCCTCTCCTTCTCCTCCTTCTCCTTCTTCTCCCTCTCCTTCTCCTCCTCCTTCCCCTCCTCCTCCTCCTCCTCCTCCTCCTCCTCCTCCTCCTCCTCCTTCTCCTCCTCCTCCTCCTCTTTCTTCTTCTTCTCCTCCTTATTCCACTTCTTTCACTTGATTTTTTTTCTATTTTTCCCATTGGCACAGTTTTGGATCTACTCTCTACCCTGATCCAACCTTATAGTACTATTCTCAACTCTGACACCATCTTCCCAGAAAGTATTTTTAGTCCACCTGTATATTAGCTATTAAGCTTATGAAATAATTACTTAATACACAGGCTACTTGGAGCACACCTAAAATGGACACCCTAGCTTCTTTAAATCCCCAGATCCCTAATCTGATCTTCACTATTCCTACTTTTTGGTTCCTGTTCATTGAACACTTTGTCCTGCTTTATATCTTACCTATACTTTCAGTCACCAATCACAGATACTACTCAAATTCCATACTGACATCCCTGTGAAGAAGATCTCACCAATGTGACCCAGAACACCACCTCTACAGCACCCTACCCCACTAGGGAAGATAGAAACAAGCTGGGGGTATGGCTCAACCTGTCAATGCCCCCATCCATGTCCAGTGGAGAAGCAATAAAAGAAGCCAGACCTTCCACCTGCTGCACCCCATGAAGAATTTTTATCCATACTTCCAGAAGGGTAAATATTAGAGGAAGATGTCCAGATGGCTCTGGACTCTTATTCCATCAGGATCTAGACACAGAAGAAGAGAAAAAGGAAGAACACTTAGAAGTGGCAGAAGGTGGAGGTTTAATTTGGAGGGGAGGAAAAAGCAGGATAATGATATAAATAAATAAAATTATATATATAATCATAGAACTCATTTCAGGACCAGTCTCAGCAAGCAAGTAGAAAGACCTATAGAAACCACAATCAATTTATGTACAAGATTGTTATTATCACAATGATACAGTTTCCATATTTCCCCAAGATAGGTATCAGCACACCTGAAACTCAACCAGACCTTCACTGATCCTCTATTACATGTGAAAGTTACCTACCACATCATGTCAGCATCCCACTTCTAATCCCTGAGACCCTAGACTGACTGTAATAGGTCACAATCCATTGACGTGTCATTCACGATTATCCCTGCTTTAGTACTAGAGTGTTAAACATTATCTATAATAAGCAAAATAAGAACTCTTGTCTTGGAGTTTTAACTTCACAGCTACCCAAAATATATGCCAGCACTCACTGCCAAAGTACTATCTGCCTCCACCAGAGAAAGCAACTCCATTTTCTGCCTCCCGTTCCTTCTCATGAAGATTGCTGACAATCCTTCTAATCGTCCTCTCTTCTGCCATATAGTCTTCTCTGGCACTAATTTCAGGTTGCCTATGCATTGTTCTAGCAAATGCTTTAAAAATAGCTTTATTTCTAGGCCTGCAGGATGGCTCATTTCCTGAATTTGCTTTGTCATGGATATGACTCAGCACCAGACTCTGCCCCCATGAAGGAAGCTGTAGTGTTTTGGTGTCCTTGTGTCTGTATCTCTGTTTCTTTCTATCTGAAAAAAAAAAAAAAAAATTGGCCTGCTGTTAAGGATTCTTTGAGTTATGATGTCTGTTGCTCACTGATATGTTTGCAATACTATTTCTTTCTTTCTTTTCTGCTGCTCCATTCACTTAGTTATTAAGAGCTATGTAAGGAATTAGAAATGTTTGACAGTATTCAGGTACTGTAACTCATGTTTTCCTTTTCTACAGTTCTTGCTTTTTGATGAAATTGTGTCTATTGAAAGTCAGGAGTAAAGGAGTGGCTGAATCAACAGGCCCATAGAAAAAAATGCCTCAACTCGCCCACTTTGATTAGAACTGCTGCCCTCATAGGGTATGGGATGTGAAAGGTAGACATGAAGTTAGATGATAAATCTTTCATGTGGCATCAGCAGGTCTACGTGACGTGTTACACAAAAAACATTATCTAGGTGATTGAACTTTAACTATCTTGATTTATGTACCCTGGGAGAATACTTAAGACATTCTTCTTTCCCTTTTGATATAATTCATGCTTTGGCCAATAAATACTACAAGGGGAATCTGTTTGGGGTCATGCTTGGTCATCCCATAACTTGGGATGGAATCAATGTGGCCTCTCTCTGAGTCCTTTCACTGCTCATATTGTCTGAAGTAATTCACTCAATCCAAGGTTCACTTCAGAACCTGAATTCTGGCAGCTTCAGTCTAGAGTGAAGAAGCTCCAGAGATGACAAAAAAGTAATTAATTAAGTACCTTTGTTTCTTATTTGATTTTTACATGTGTATTTTATCTTCAGTAATTACAGAATGCTTATATTTGGATACCTAGTAAATAGTTTAAAACACACACTGCTTAGTTTGATTGTGTCTCTTCACTGCACATATCTTTTACTCTCTGCATTCTTGATAAACAACCCTGCATTCTTTTTTTATTTTTAATTTTTTTGTTTTAATTTTTATTGATAAAAAAGAAACACTGACAAAAACCATAGGGTAAGAGGGATACAACTCTACACAATTTCCACCACTAGTACTCCTTATCCCATCTCCTCCCCCTGATAGCTTTCCTATTCTTTATCCCTCTGGTAGTATGGACTAAGGGACATTATGGGATACAGAAGGTGGAAGGTCTGGCTTCTTGGCAAGTCGATCCATACTCACAACCTCCCTCTCTCTTTTCCTAGTGGGATAGGGCTCTGAGGAGGTGGGACTTCAGGACATATTGGTGGGGTCCTTTGCCCAGTGAAGTCCAGTTGGCATCATGTTAGCATATGGAGGCTGGTGGCTGAAAGACAAGTTAACATAGAAAGCCAAATAAACTGTTGACTAATCATGAAGCTAAAGGCTGGAATAATTCATATGAAGAGTTAGGGGGTCTCTGTTTTGTAGATAGTTAGTACGCCTATTTAAGTTATATTCCAAAGGGCCCATGACGATACTAGTTTTTTTTTTTTTTTTTTTCTCATATGCAGGTGGATCAAAATTATTGTCTGGGGAGATGATCTTATGGCTGGAAAAGGAACAGAAAGCTGGATCAGGGAAGAGAGTAGCTCCCAAATATTGGATGGGTGTATAAATATTGTTGACTGTAAACCCCTTTGATTTGATCTGCTCTGGAACTCATATTCAGCTTAGGAGCCTATGTTACCTCTTCATCCTTATAGATCTGAACTCACATTCTTTGATCATGAGTAGGAATATTCCAAGCTGTCCCAATTTCAAAACCCATCTTCATCAGGGGGAACGTAGAGTAAGTTGCCCAGCCTCCCTTCAGAACATGGGACATTCTCTACCACTGTTGATCCATGTTCAGGGCAAGGTCCTATGGGGGCCCACAAAGGGATCTATTGTGTTGTTCCTGATAGAGATAGCTGGTAACAATGGAGAGAGGGATTTATTCAAGGTCTAGGCCCATCATTTCTGTTTGGGAATCTCAGAACTTCCCCGACTAGGGCCCTGATGGGGTGGCCTGATAGTCACTAAAGAGTCTTTGTGAAAGTATGCCAGTCTCTTGCCCTTAATCAGCTGTTGTACTCCTTACTTTGATGAGGTTAGCTTTGGAGTGACTGAAGGAAGTGGAATAGGAAGTAGATGAGGAGGGTATCTAAGTCTAAGTAGACATTATTTCATTAGGAACTTTATGGTGTCTTTTTAGGTCTTTGTACTTGCTTGCTGCATATACTGACTCGCTTCAGTCTATTGTGTACTTTTACTCTCAGGTATATATTTTGCCCTAATTTATGGATATATGTGAACATATGCCTTATCTCATGGGACCTGGTCTATATCAAGGTTTGGGGACTTTGTTAGGAAATGGACCACCCAAAATGGAATTAGATAATCCTATGAAAGGAATGGTCTTACCTGAGTAACGAGGTTGACATTCATGCCTGGCATCTCTGGACACAGTCTGAGGTGAAGCATGATGAGGTGGTACTCCTTGAATTCATTAGGATGGGATCAGCAGATGCAATATAATTTGGTATGAATTGAAAGAAGTTTGCAGAAAAGTGAACCCCACACTAGAAGGTACAGGATTGCATGAAATAGAGGCTATATGGAGGAAAAGGGAGGTTTCTGCTGTCCTTGGGTTTATGAAGGCAGTAGATAGTTACTGCTATAATCAAATTATTTGGCAATTGAGTTAACTTTGAAATATCCCTTTGTTAGGGTTTCATATATCATGGATAACATCACCATAATTTATGTCCTTTGACATTATTTGTATATAGCTGTGTCATTTTTTTACTTTTATTTTTTATTTAAGAAAGGATAAATTCACAAAACCATAGGGTAGGAGGGGTACAACTCCACACAATTCCCACCACCCAATCTCCATATCCCACTCCCTCCCCTGATAGCTTTCCCACTCTCTATCCATCTGGGAGCATGGACCCAGGGTCATTGTGGGTTGCAGAAGGTAGAAAGTCTGGCTTCTGTAATTGCTTCCCCGCTGAACATGGGCATTGACTGGTCAGTCCATACTCCCAGTCTGCCTCTCTCTTTCCCTAGTAGGGTGGGTCTCTGGGGAAGCAGAGCTCCAGGACACATTGGTGGGGTCTTCAGTCTAGGGAAGCCTGGCCGGCATCCTGATGGCATCTGGAACCTGGTGACTGAAAAGAGAGTTAACATACAAAGCCAAACAAATTGTTGAGCAATCGTGGACCCAAAGCTTGGAATAGTGGAGAGGAAGTGTTAGGGGGGTACTCACTGCAAACTCTAGTGTATTTCTGCTTTCAGGTATATATTTTGCAGTAGTTTACGGATATGTGTGAACATATGCTCTCTCTCACAGAAACTGGTGTATATCTAGGTTTTGGGACTTTGTTAGAAAGTGAACCACCTGAGATGTAATTAGAGTATACTATGAAAGGAAAGGTCTCACCCGAGTAATGAAGCTGAAGGGTTTTCATTCCACACGTGAAGTCTCTGGACACAGTCTGAAGTGAAGCATGTTGAGGTGGCCATCATTGTGTTGATTAGGTTGTGATAGGCAGATGCAATATTATTTGATATGGATTGGGAGAGGCATACGGGAGAGTGGGTCCTATCCAAGGGTTCCAGGACTGGGGGAAGTAGAGGCTCTATAGTGGAGATGTGAGGTTCCTGCTGTCTTAGGGTTCAAAAAGACAATCGATAGTTAATGTTATCATCACATTATTTGGTAATTAGGTTAACTTTGAAAACCTTTTGTTAGGGTTTGCTGTACAATACCCAGTATCTTGTATATAGCTGTGCCAGTGGTTGCTTCTGATCTACTTGGTCTAGGCTTTTGAGAGAGTCCGCCTATCAAATACACAGCCTATATATTAAAAAGATTTAGTCTGTGTTTTAAAAACTTCAAGACATACCATTAATTTTCCCCCTCTCATATTAATTAACTACTGATTTATATGTCTACATTTTGCTAGGAGTGTACATAAACACCATTCCCACCACCAATAGACTTTGACCCATCCTTCCCACCCACTCCCACGCCTCACTGGCCCAGGAAGCTGCATGTCTACCTCTCACCACAGGGTTTTTACTTTGGTGCCCTGCTTACAATTTGGTCAGGTCCTGCTTTTAGTTTCCCTTTCAGATCTTCTTTCTCAACTTCTGTTGATGAATGGGATCATCCCATACTCATCTTTATGTTTCTGACTTAGCTCACTTAACAGAATTCCTTCTAGCTCTGTCCAAGATGGGTCAGAGAAGGTGGGTTCATTGTTCTTGATACCTGTATAGTATTCCATTGTGTATATATACCATAGCTTTCTCAGCCACTCATCTGTTGTTGGGCACCTGGGATGCCTCCAGGTTTTAGTTATTATGAATTGTGCTGCTATGAACATAGGAGTACACACCTCTTTTTGGTTGGGTGTTATGGAGTCCTTGGGGTATAACCCCAGGAGAGGAATTACTGGATCATATGGAAGGTCCATGTCTAGCCTTCTGAGAGTTTTCCAGACTGCTCTCCACAGAAGCTGTACTAATTTACATTCCCACCAGCAATGTAAAATGGTTCCTCTGTCCCCACAACCTCTCCAGCATTTGTTGCTACTGTCCTTTTTGATGTATGCCATTCTTACAGGAGTGAGGTGGTATCTTAGTGTTGTCTTAATTTGCATTTCTCTGACAATCAGTGACCTAGAGCAGTTTTTCATATGTTTGTTAGCCTTTTGGATCTCCTCTGAGGTGAATGTTTTGTTCATATCCTCTGCCCATTTTTGGATGGGGTCATTTGCTTTTTTGGTGCTAAGTTTGCTGAGCTCTTTATATATTTTGGTGATTAGTTTCTTGTCTGATGTATGGCATGTGAAGATCTTCTCCCACTCTGTGAGGGGTCTCTTTGTTTGTTTAATAGTTTCTTTGGTTGTGCAGAAGCTTTTCCCATTGGTTTGTTTCTGCTTTAGTCTTCCTTGCAATTAGGTTTGATTCATCTAAGATGTCCTTGAGGTGTAGGTGGATAGCTGTGTCTTATAGAGTAATGCCACCAGTTCCTTCTGTTCTCTCTGGTTTAAGGTTTTAAGAGAGTCAACATTTCACAGACTCAGCCTATGATCTGTACATTAAAAAGTTTGAGACATTGAATCAATTTCCCCTCTTATATTAATTAAATAGTGATTTATATTACTACAAGTTAATAGAAATGTACATAAACACCATTCCCACTCCCAAAGACTGTGTCCCATCCCATCCTCTCCCTTAGCCCCCCCAACCACAGTGAAACCAAACATCCACCCTCACCCTCAACCCAGAGATTTTAACTTTGGTGCCCTACTCTAAACTCAGTTAAATCCTTCTTTGAATTTCCATTTCTGTTCTTTCTCAACTTCTGTTTATGAATGGAATCATCCCATACTAATCTTAATCTTTCTGACTTAGCTCACTTAACATAATTTCTTCTATCTCCATCCACGATGGGTCAGAGAAGGTGGGTTCATTGTTCTTAATAGCTGCATAGTATTTCATTGTGTATATATACCATAGATTTCTCAGCTACTCATCTGTTGTTGGGTACCTGGGTTGCTTCCAGGTTTTAGCTATTATGAATTGTGCTGCTATCAACATAGGTGTACACATATCTTTTGGTCTGGGCGTTATAGAGTCCTTGGGGTATATCCCTGGGAGATTAATTATAGGGTCATCCTTATCCTAGGATAAGGATGACCTTAGGAAAATCCTTATCTAGCCTCGTATGAGTTCTCCAGACTGCTCTCCACACAGGTTGGACCAATTTACATTCCCACCAGCAGTGCAGAAGGATTCCTCTGTCCCCACAGCCTCTCTAGCATTTGTTGTGGCTGTCCTTTTTGATGTATGCCATTCTCACAGGGGTGAACAATCCTGCATTCTATGAGAAATCCATACACTCAGGGAATCTCACATACAACTTCTTTGAATTTCTACAACCAATTACTCGCAAATCTAAATGATTCAGTGTGACACAATTTTCTATTTCTCTCTTTCTATTCCCACTAATATTACTGCTTTATTCCAAAGCTCATTATTCCCTTCTTGAATTGTTAGGCCTGATTTCCTAGCACTTTACATGCCTCCAGTGCCCACTCATTTAAACTATGTGAATTATATTATCCACCATGAGTATAAACCTTCTAATAAGAAACTTACATTTTGCTTTTTTTTTTTTTCCTTCTTCTTCTCTTCTTTAACACCTTTGCTGACTTCAGGCACTCATTTATAACAGCACTGCCAGAAAGAGTTTGAATAAAAATGTAACTGGAAAAAAATAGCTCTCTCTAATATACATGGGATGACTTTTCCTCACCACACAGCTAAAAACTCTAGCTCTCCACCTGTTATTTTCTTCTTCTGGTAACTTCTCTCCAGTTCCCCAATTCCCATTGTACTTTCTACTTTGAAGTCATCCTTCAAGAAATCTACATTCCTGAGACAGTGAAATAATGCTGCCTTGGGTCTCCTGTCTTAGATGTATATTGGTAGGTCAAGAGCCAAATTTCATCGAATGTAGATAGAGCTTGCATACGATAAGTTATAGTCTTCAGAATCTAAAATAATAAATTCTTTCTAATATTGTTCTCTAAGTCAATTGGATATTTATTTCAACTAAGAAATTTTGTTTGTCATTAATGAAATATTTTCTTACCTAATGATACATGTTATCATAAAATTGAATGGAGGAAAAGATACCATAGTTACAGCTCCAAATTAATTTTAAAATTTTTCTGTACTCATGTATAGTTCAATTCTTAACATATTCTCTATTTTTAATTTATGCATATACCCTAATGTCTTGCAATAGAGTTCAAGTTGTCTTAGCAAATCTCCTTTATTTAGACATCTTCGTTAAAGTTATTTAAGGGTACAGTTTCCTAAGTTGAAAGTTTTACTTCAGAATTTCCTTACATGTAAAAATGCAATGTGACTAAGACTCTGACTTTAAATTTGAAATAAAACTATAACTGCAACTTCAAAAGAGTTTTTTTCTGTTCAATTCTTTCAATAAAATCTGTTTGAAAAAATAAAATAAATAAAAAGAAATAAATAATTGTCCTTATTTTTCTACCTAGCCAGAAAAATAGTCATCATAATGAAATTCCAGTAACACTTTCTGGAGCAGCAATTCATTTTATAGTTCGAAACATTTATAAGAATTAAAAGAATTAAAGAATTAAAAGAATTAAAGAATTAAAGAATTAAAGAATCTTGGATCTCTCTAGAAGTCATTATTCAGCCTCTAACAATTATCACACCATTATTTTTTATGACATAAACATGTACTTTTTCAACAATTTTCTATCTACTTGATCTCAGTCCTGACGTTTGTTCCTTCACAGTTTTTTTGTTTCTTCTGTGTCAGGGTTACTTATGCACATAGACACACAAACAAATCGAAGCACAAGGTAATCAGAAACAGTATTTACAGGGAGGAAAGAGTAGCTTTATGTAACTATATTATCCAACTCTATCTTCAGTGGCATCACACCAGTAGATTGAAATTGACCATTGTGGACATTTATACCTGAGAATTTACAAACACAATAAAATGGTTCTATTAGCCACAGAGTTTAAATTCTAGACTATAGTTGTTCAACTAAACACACCTTTAGTTATGTGAATGTAAACACCACCACCACCATACACACACAGCAGGCTCAAGATTCAGTAGACCAGCTACTGGTTTGCAGACAACCCCCCCATTATATTTATCTTTCCTCAGAAAACCTATCAATTCTGTGTCCGTAGTTATCATGCAATGTCTGCCTAGCAAACATCAGTCATTTCTTAAAATGTACAAGATAGTTACTGTTCAAGATAATTAACTATTAATCACAAAATTAAATTTACTTTCTTTGTTCTCTTGTTACAATTCATCTATGACTTCACTACTTATTAACTTCTTTGCATTAAATTATAAATACATTATTATCTTATTTCTATCTATCTTATTTCTATTTATATTAAAGTGCCTAACCAAATTTGACCTGCTATGCACATGCCCATGTTTAAGTCACATTATTACATAAGAGTATAGAGACAGCCTGGATTAAACCTGGGTGAAACCTAGCCAGTACAAAGACAAACCTCTGGGACCAGATGGTGGTGCACTTGGTTGAGCACACGTCACAGTGCACAAGGACCCAGGTTCAAGCTCCTGGTCCCCACCCGCAGGAAGTAAGTTTCACAAGTGGTGAAGCAGGGCTACAGGGGTCTCTCTGTCTCTTGCCCTCTCGATCTCCCCCATCTTGGTTTCCAAGATTATATGAGTAGATGAGTGTAGCTCCACACTGCACCCAACAGCAAAGTTCTGTGTGCCCTCCCTACCATACTTTGACAAATTCTTATAGAAAGACTTTTTTTTCTTTCTTTCTTTTTTTTTTTTTTTTTTGTCTCCAGGGTATTCTCTGGGGTTTGATGCTAGGAATTTTGTTGCCCTTGTTTTTGTTGTTATTGTTACCATTGTTAACTGTTGTTGTTGGATAGGACACAGAGAAATCGAGAGAAAGGGGAGATAGAAAGGGGGAGAGAAAGACAGAAAGCTAGACACCTGCAGACTTATTTCACCACCTGTGAAACCACTCCATTGCAGGTGGGGAGCCTGGGTTCTAGCCAGAATCATTATGCTGATCCTTGCGCTTCGTCCATGTGTGTTTAACCTGCTGTGCAAGTGTCCAGGCCCCCAAGAAAGAACTTTTTTATGGCTTCTTTTTTATGTAATTTGAGATATTTAGATTACATATGTTCTTTATTCACTGTAAACCATTAATCTCCCCAATTAAATACTTTATAAATAAATACATTTTAAAACTATTTACAGTTGCTTAGTTATTGCTCCCCCTTTTTTGTTAGACTATTGATTTATCATTTCTCTATCATATATGTGGCATGAAAATATTATCTCCCAATTACCTTCTTATCCTTGTGGACATTTCTTTCAATATGTAAGAGGGTTTTTAAAAAATATTTATTTATTTATTCCCTTTTGTTGCCCTTGTTGTTTTATTGTTGTAGTTGTTGTTGATCTCGTTGTTGTTGGATAGGACAGAGAGAAATGGAGAGAGGAGGGGAAGATAAAGAAGGGGAGAGAAAGATAGACACCTGCAGTCCTGTTTCACCGCTTGTGAAGCAATTCCCCTGCAGGTGGGGAGCCGGGGGCTCGAACCAGGATCCTTACACTGGTCCTTGTGCTTAGTGCCACCTGCGCTTAACCCGCTGTGCTACCGCCCAACTCCCTGTTTTTTTTTAAAGATATTTATTTTATTTATTTATTCCCTTTTGTTGCCCTTGTTGTTTTATTGTTGTAGTTATTATTATTGTTGGATAGGACAGAGAGAGATGGAGAGAGAAGGGGGAGAGAGAAATGGAGAGACAAGGAATACAGAGAGAGAGAGAGAGAAAGATAGACACCTACAGACCTGCTTCACCGCTTGTGAAGCGACTCCCCTGCAGATGGGGAGCCAGGGCTAGAACCAGGATTCTTACGCCTGTCCTTGTGCTTTGCACCACCTGCGCTTAACCTGCTGCGCCACAGCCCAACTTCCTGTAAGAGTGTTTTTTTTTAAAGATATGATGTAGTCTAATTTATTCAATCTTGTTTTGGTTTCTCTTAGTCATTGGATTGAGTCTTTTTTTATATTTATTTTATTTATTTATTCCTTTATGTTGCCCTTGTTATTTTATTGTTGTAGTTATTATTGTTGTTGTCATTATTGGATATGACAGAGAGAAATGGAGAGAGGAGGGGAAGACAGAGAGGAGGAGAGAAAGATAGACACCAGCAGACCTGCTTCACCGCCTGTGAAGCGACTCCCCTGCAGGTGGGGAGCCGGGGTTCGAACCGGGATCCTTATGCCGGTCCTTGTGTTTTGCGCCACCTGCGCTTAACCCGCTGCGCTACAGCCCAACTCCCAGGATTGAGTCTTAAATACATCTTTGATGTGAAGGCTTTTAAATCTTCTAGAAGATTCACCAATATTTTATTTATTTTGATATAATACTCATTATTAATTAGTAGCATCTCTAGGAAGTTTTGTTCTGAGTAGAGTGGTTGTGTAAAAGCAATTTCAATATTTATTTATTTATTATTTATTTTGCCTCCAGGGTTATTGCTGGGGATCGGTGTCTGCACTATGAGTGCACTGCTCTTGGAGGCTATTTTTTTCCATTTTCGTTGTCCTTGTTGTTATTATTGTTGTTATTACTGTTGTTGAGCAGGATATAGAGAAATTGAGAGAAGAGGAGAAAGCAGAGAGGAGGAGAGAAAGATAGACACCTGCAGACCTGCTTCACTGCTAGTGCAGAGACACCACTAGAGGTAGGGAGCCAGAGGCTCAAAGGAGGACCTTTGTGCTGGTCCTTGCGCTTCACACATAGTACCTTTAACCTGATGTGCTACCTCCTGGCCTCAAGATTTAATTCTATATAGCTTACAGCTTCAAGTCTAATATCCAAGTCTTTGCTATATTTTGAAATAATGTTGGTGCACAGTGTTAAGTTTTGGTTTGGTTTCACTACATGTGAGCCAGTAACCAGTTTTCTCAACATCATTTGTTGAAGAAGACTTCTTTTCCCCATTGAGTGTTGGTCCTTTTTAATATACTAGGTGTCCATTTATATGACAAATGTTTCCTGTATGCTCTATTTTGTCCCATTGTCCTCAGTGCCAGTCTTGAATACCATAGTATTTTAGTTGCTATTGCATTATAGCGTTAATTGAGTCAACATTTATGATAACTGTGTTACATTATTTATTTATTTATTCATTTCTGAAATATGATTGGTAGTCACAATGTTCTGTAGTTTTAAAATAATATTTGATAGTTTGTTCAATGAACCTGAAATGCATCTTATTTTATTTTTGATTTCTTTTAGTTAATTACTGTGATTAATACTTTACAGTAAATACATATGTTGATACATGTGTCAAATTTCTCAGTTTTCTGTATAATGTTCTCACCCCCAACCTGGGTCCTCCTCCACCATGACGTGCCCAGACCCGAAAGCCCCCCCAGCCCTGAGTCCTTTACTTTGGTGCAGTATACCAAACCTAGTCCAAGTTCTATTTTGTGTTTCCTCTTTCTGTTCCTTTTAAAAATATTCTTTAATATTATTTATTTATGATTGGATAGAGACAGAAATTTAGAATGGAGAGGGAGATAGAGAAAGAGACAAGAGACTTTTGCAGCCCTGCTTCACCACTTAGGAAGTTTTTTCCTCTGCAGGTGGGGGCCAGGGCCTTGAACCTGAGTCCTTGTGCATTGTAATGTGTGCACTTAACCTGAGGGATGCCTCCACCTCTTCACCACTTTTGAAGTTTTCCCTCTGCAGGTAAGGACCAGGGACTTGAACCTGGGTCTTCGTGCATTATCATGTGTGTGCTTAATCAGTTGCACCACCTCCGACACTCCATCCCACTTTCTGTTATTTCTCAGTTTCTCTCCATGAGTGAGGTCATTCCATATTTATTTTTCTTTTTCTAGCTTATCTTACTTAACATGATCCCTTCAAGCTCCATCCAAGGTAAGGTGAAGAAAGTGAATCCATAATTCTTAAAAGTTGAGTAGTATTCCATTGTGTATATACACCACAACTTTTTCAGCCATATATTTGTTGTTGGACACCTAGTTTGTTTCCAAGTTTCAGCTTTTACAAATTGTGCTGCTATGAATATAGGTAAACAAGATCTTTTTGATAAGTGTGTTTAATTCACTAAGATAAGTGTTTTTAATTCACTAAGATATAACCCCAGTAGAGGAATTGCTAGGTCATAATGTAGGTCCATTTGTATCCTTCTTCTCAGAGTTCTCCTGACTACTCTCCACAGATTCGGACCAATTTACATTTCTACCACCTTTTTCTGAATGATATATCCAGCATTTATTGTTTCTATACTTTCTGATGTGTGAAATTCTTGCAGGAATTAGATGAAATCTCATTGATGACTTTATTTGAATTTATCTGACAATGAATTACTGACAGTGATATATATATATATATATATATATATATATATATATATATATATATATATATATACATACATACATACATATATGTTGGTCTTTTGAATCTTTTCTTTGGTAAATATTCTGTTCATAGCCTTTCACCAAATGTGGATGAGGTCATTGTGTGTGTGTGTTTGTGTGTAGTGATAATTTCAAAATTGAGGTTATTCCTACTTTGTAAAAGTAATCATAATATTATAATAATTTTGAAGAATGACTATAGAGTATTTCCTTTTTAGTTTCTCTTTTATCAACTGGAACAAAAAATTTAATAAAGTATGTACCTGGAAATAAATAAAATAAGGGCACACCCAGCTGAGCTCCTTGTTTCCTACCTGTGGTGTTGGTGGTGGTTGAAAGGAACTTCAAGGCTGCTAGTTCCCTCTCTCTCTCTCCATACACACACACACACACACACACACACACACACACACACACACATATATATATCCTCTCTTTTCAATGTCTTTAAGGACCCAAGTCCAAGCACCTAGCCCCACCTGCAGGGGGAAGGTTTCACAAGTGGTAAAGCAGGGCTGCAGGTGTCTCTCTGTCTCGTTACTTCTCTGCCTCCCCCCACCCTCAAAATTTATCTCTGTCTCTCTTTAGTAATAAATAAATAAAATATTTTTAAAAGAACAATTAAAAATGGTCACCAGGAATGGTGGATTTGTCCTGCAATCACCAAGCCCCTGTGATAACCCTGGTGGCAATAAAATAAAAAAATAATAAATCCATTTCCAAAGAAATATATAAAATAAAGCCAAATGTTGCTTTTATTCAGAGAAAAATATAAGAAATCATTGAAGAATAAGACAGAATATAAATGGGAACAGTGCTTTGAATGTTAAAATAAAAGTATTAACTCAAAAATGGCTAGAGAGTTACTGATAATTTTTGAGTTTGGAAGTCACATTTTGAAAGCTGTTATTTAGAGAAATTAAACTCTCATTTAGGAAGGAATGATGCAGAAAATGATTTGTGTATAGTTGCCAGAAGAGAGGCTATTTCAGTAACCCAGGTGTTAGATGATGAGCTCCAGAACTAAGGTGGTGGGAGTTAGCAAATAAATAAAATAACATATTTAAAGACATTGTGAGGGAGGGGTTGAGAAGACTGAGTTGTCTATTAGAAACAATCTATGAAAGAAGGAAATATATTAAAAAACCACTGTAAGGAAATTAAGCTTGGTTTAAGTTGCTTGCTTTCTAGAGCATATTTTTCTACTTCATAAAACAGATGGCCATTTCGAAAGAAATGGCTACAGTAGAGTAGAGAAATGTGGATGTAAGAGTCAATAATCATATTCAAGAGACAGGAATTGAGGGTCCATTTTATGACATTCACTAGGCATTCAACCAGCCTTAGTGAGTGATGAGTAACAGTAAATAAGATAATAAAACTTTGGTCATAATTGGCATTTATCCCAGTGTATGTGTAGGAGATATGTCAAGTCAACTAGTTAGTTTGCATAATATTTTAGAAAAGTAATAAGTGAGATGAAAAAAAAAAACAGCTTACTGAGCAGGATTAATAGCCATGTGACATGAAAACTTTTGAATAAGGTTATAAAAAAAACTTCACCGAGATGATATATATTGGAATTAAGCCTAGAAGAGAGCTAGTGGAGTACATGAAAAAGAACAGTGAAACCAGAATAGCAATTAGCAGAAGTTGCAGAAAAGAAAGTGAAGTCAACTCTAAGAAGCTCCCAATGGTAGAATTTAGACAGTTTGAGAAGTTGTGGTATGCAAGTCCAGTTGTCCCCCAGTTATCTCCCTGTCTGCTTGACTAATAATTCTTGACATAAGAATTCTGTCTCTTGCTCTCTCTGTTCTCTTTCTGTCATTTCTATGATGTCAATTGTATTCCTTTTCAGATTACCCATTAACTCTCATATTATTTTCCTTTGCTTGTTGTTTTATTTGGGTTTTGTTGTGTTTTCTTGATGGATTGTTTCACCCTTTGATCCTTGTTATCTATCCTTATACTATATAATGTAGCTCACAATTTTATCCCTTCCTTGTCTCTAATTTTTATTAGGCCTTCCATCATACTTTTTCTGAATTCATTGAAATTTTCTCTCATGAAAATTCTCATTTTGTTAAGCATCCTGAAGATTATAATTTTGATGGCTTTTTAGATTTACATAGCGTAGCCAAATTAAGGTGTTTTTCTTTTCCTTAACTTTATCCTCTAGCAAGAAATTGTCAACTGATTTTTCATTGTGTTTAATGTTGTGTAAGTACCTGAGTTTAGGGTCTTTATGTGAGTGAGTCTGGGTCAAAAATGACCAGTGATAATGTCACAAGTACCTGGCTAAGGATAGGGCCACCAAGTTCAAGCAACCTAGATAACAATTAGAAGTTTGGGGTTGCTGATTATTAAAGAGCTGGTGGGAAACAGAAATAGGCAGACACTGTCCTAATCAAAGAGTGGTCCTCAGCAGATCCACACCCAGGGTCTGTTAGTAAAGAAAATGAATCCAAATATGACTTTGTCAGCTGGGTTGCATTAAATAAGTTACGACAGTTTTTCTGAAGGTTACCACGACTCCTATCCAGTTTATATCATTTAATTTCTCATTTCACTGAGGTTCAACCTTATCTATTGTTGCAAGAATAAAGTTTCTTGTTAACAGTCTCTTGATTGCCTTTTTTGTGTTTTTATTTATTTAGTTTCTATTTCTTTTTGTTGAGGCTTGCAGGAACCTTTACCTTTCATCTTTAAAATTTTATTAGTGATTTACTATTGATTTACAAAATTACATGTCAACAGTGGTATAATTCCTTACTATTCCCACCACTAGAGTTCTGAATCCCTATTCCCTCTACTGCAAGCTACCGCAGTTCTTCCAAGGTTGCAGGCATGGGTTAACTATTATCTCTACAATTATCTAAGTACATAATTTCCCCCTTTATCTTCCAGGTCCAATCCTCTCTTCCACTCTAAGCCACACATAACCCTTTTCCTATATCTAAATGTCTCTACCTTTTTTCTCCTCTGTCTCCAGGTCCCAATGGAGCTGGAGTTCAAAGCCCTCTTATCCTCTCCCTCCTAGCACCTTTCCTTCACTGGGATATGGATCAAAATAGTTTTTTGGTTTGCAGATAGTGGGAGTTCTGGTTTCTATAACTGCTTCTCTGATAGACATGGACATTGGCAGGTAGATACATATCCCCAACATGTTTCTATCTTTCTCTAGTGGATAGAGCTCTGGAGAGGTGATGTTTCAGGACACATTGGTGAGACTTTTTCCTAGATAAATAAGGATGGGATCTTGATATCAACTGAAACTTGATGTCTGGAAGGTGGCAGAATATAAAGTGAAACAAAATAGCTAATGGGATCCTAGAAGTGTTTCTTCTGGATCTGAATTTTTCGATGTGCAGATTCAGGTCTTTTGTTTGTTTGTTTGTTATAAAATGGAAATATTGACAAGACCATAGGATAAGAGGGGTACAATTCCACACAGTTCCCACCACCAGAACTCCATATCCCATCCCCTCCTTTGATAGCTTTCCTATTCTTTAATCCTCTGGGAGTATGGACCCAGGATCGTTATGGGATGCAGAAGGTGGAAGGTCTGACTTCTGTAATTGCTTCCCTGCTGAACACAGGTGTTGGCAGGTTGATCCATACTCCCAACCTGTCTCTCTCTTTCTAACATCATCTCCCAAAGAATAACTTGCATCCACCTGCATATCAGATGTCAGGTTCAGCCAAAAACTAGTAAAGCCCTTTGGAATATACCTAAAATAGACCTACTAGCTATTTACAAAATGGAGATCCCGAATCTTCATCTGCAATATTCCAGTCTTTAGGTTTATGATTAGTCAACATTTTTTTGGGGGGGGGCTTTGTATGTTAACTCTTTTTTGCCACCAGGTTCCAGATGCTACCATGATGCCAACCGGACTTCCCTGGGAGGATGACCCCACCAGTGTGTCCTCGAGTCCCTCCTCCCCAGAGCTCTGCCCCACTTTCTATGCAGGTATCTCAGTATATGTTGTTACTTTACTATCGTAGGTGAAAGGAGACCATAGGTTCCTCACCAGCCTATCATGATTCCTCTTTAATCTAAAAAGTCTTTGAAATTTTATGTATGATTTTTAAATATATATATATATATATGTAATATACTAGTTATTAAGAGTCAAAAATCATTATGCTAAATTTTGTAATGTAACTGACACTTGAAGAGGTCATTGATATAAAAATTACTGTACTTTTATTTTAATATTCCACAAAGACGTGAAAGTTCAATAATTGGAACATAATTGACCACTGCTTGAACAGATGAATACATTTGGCCATTTGAATTTTAATAAATGCATTGAGTGTAATGAAATATAACAGGGCTGGGGAGATAGCTTAATAGTTATGGAAGGAAACTTTCATGCCTGAGCATCTGAAGTCCCATGTTCAATCCCCTGCATCACCTCACCATAAGCCAGAGTTGAGCATTGCTCTGGTAAAAAAAAAAAAAAAAATATATATATATATATATATATATATATATATATATATATGTGTGTGTGTGTCTGTGTGTGTCTGTGTGTGTCTGTGTGTGTGTGTGTGTGTGTGTAATTCTATTATTTATTGCTGTAGTTGAGATGTCCCTTTCGTAAGTTTAACCTTTTCCAATCAGAATTAAAAAAATCAAACTAAATTTGCTTTATTTTCTAAATAACTTTTTCAGGAAATATAGTGCTTTTTAACACAGTTGTTGTCATCTAAGTACAGTTTCTTACTTCCTTATAGGATGCAGCCCCATCCTCTTAATATGCACTGTGTATCTTTCATTCTCTCAGCCCTCTTTGCTGCTCTCATTTAGGGTCGTTAACTCCAATGTGATTGATTTCAGCTAGCTTAAGTTTTGCATGGTGTTTTCCATTTAATGTTTTGTAGTTTTTTAGTGGTTTAAATTATATTTAGATAATAATGCTGTCTTCAGAATTATAATACCATTTTAAGTTTTAATTTGAACAAAAGAATAATCACATAAATGACAAAATTATTTAAACTAGAAAGGGGAAATCAAGATTGCTATTGAAGAGATACCAAAAATATTTTCAAAGTTCTGGTTTCAATAATAGATTCATTTTATGGCAAAGACATCCCTGAAGGAGGTTCACATCTGTATATAGTATGTGAAGTTAGGGAGATAAAGCCCAGTTTAATTTGTTTATTTGTTATTGGATAGAGACAGAGAAAAACTGAGAGAGGAAGGGGGAATAAAGTGGGGAAGAGACAAATGGACATCTGCAGCCCTGCTTCACTACTTGTGACACTTTTCCTTCTGCAAGTGTGGACCAGGGGCTTGCACCTGGGCCTCTGTGCACTGTAATGTGTGTGCTTAACCAAGTGTGCCACTCAAAGCCAATTTTCTTTTTTCTTTTTCTTTTTCTTTATAAAAAAACTGACAAAAAAACATAGGATAAGAGAGATACAATTCCCACCACCAGAACTCTTTATACCAAAGCCGTTTTTTTTTAAATTTTTTATTGTCTTTATTTATTGGATAGAGACAGTCAGAAATCGAGAGGGTAGGGAAGATGGAGAGGGAGAGAGAAAGAGACACCTGCAGCCCTGCTTCACCAATTGCAAAGCTTTCCTTCTGCAGGTGGGGATTGGGGGCTCAAACCCAGGTCCTTGTGAACTGTAACATTTGCGCTTAACCAGGTGTGCCACCACCCGGTCCCCACAAAGCCAAGTTTCTAAGAGAACATAATGAGAAAAAACCTTCAGCAAATAAGCATGTGTTACTGCAAATGAAGAAGCGGGTGGTGGATCAGGGCCACCTTCAATAGATAATAATCGCAGAATCCTCCAAATATGCTTCTTGGCAAAGGTGATAGAAAAGGAGAATTTATTTTCATGAGTGTGTCTTTAAAATCTCTCGGAAACAACAAGCCAAGGTGAAAGAACATAATCAGAGTCAATTACCTAATCTGGGCAGGAGACAAATTACTGAAATTATCTAATGCATTCCGTGTCTGAAGATAAAGACCTATCTATGGACCCATTTAGTTTACCAAAATCAGAATAAAACACCTTGCCCTTGTGAGAAAAGCTTGATTGACTTATGGTTGGCATAAAGGAGTCACCAGTCTATGATGTTATTCTCATTGTCTTTTAGGATAAGTCCTTGTCAGTAGTTGCTGTTTGAGTATCAGCTACCTACCAGGGCTTGACTGTCCACTATTATTTATAATTCTATGATCCTGAGACTCCTTAGACTTGTTAAGCCTCATTCTCCTCTTTGATAGCAAAGGTGAATCTATATGGTTTTTATTTCTCAAGTTTTTAAATATAACAGACTGCCTCAAACATTTCTTTTTCTATAGTTATTGTCAGGACAGGACTATGCCTTGACTCCAAACTTAAGCTCAAAGCTCAAGTTTTTCTTGGTTGATGTGATGTTAACTTTCCACCTGATGCTAATGTTGTAGTGCATAAAGGCTATTTAGTACAGCAATAAAAGTGGACACTAGGGGCCAGGTGGTGGTGCACCTGTTTGAGCGCACATGTTATAGTGCACAAGGACCCAGGTTCAAGACCCCAGTCTCCACCTGCAGGGGAAAAGTTTCGCAACTGGTGAAGCAGTGCTGCAGCTGTCTCTCTGTCTCTCTCCCTATTGACCCCTTCCCTCTCAGTTTCTATCACTATCCAACAAATAAATAAAGATTTTTTAAGTGAACAGTAGAAAGCATAAGCAGAGCTAGTATTCCAGAGGCCTCTCTCTCTTGTTCTGGCTTTTGTTTGCTCCACTGACAGTTTTGCACACTAAGGACCTCTCCCCTACTGAACTATCACCCTCAGCTCTCTAAACCTGTCCTTTGGCCTGACCATTGGGCCTGATAGTGATCATATTCTGAATCATCTTAGTTTCCCATGCCACTTTACCTTCATCTTTTTGTTTGTTCCGCAAGCTCTGTAGCCCAATATTTATTTATTCACTCATTCACTTTATTCACAGGTTTATAGATGGTACTCAGTACCAGCTTGATGACACTCCTGACAGCCATTCTTCTTCTGATTTTTATTTATTTTTTATAAATAGAGACAGAGAAAAATTAAGAAGGATGGGGGAAGCAGAGAGAGTAAGAGAAGTAAAGAAACCTGTAGCACAAATAAACTGCTTATGAAGCTTCCCCATTCAGTTGGGGAAAAGGGACAGAAAACCAGGGTCCTTACACATAGCAACGTGTGTTTTATCAGTTGCATCATCACCGGGATTCTTTATTCATCTTTGGCAATCTTTCAGTTGGATTTAATTTGACTGTCTTTATTACATAAAACTTTTATTTAAAGGCTAGGGAAACAACCTAATGGTTATGCAAAAGACGTTCAACCTAATGGTTATGCAAAAGACGTTCATGCCTGAGGCTCTGAGCTCCTAGGTTTAATCCCCAGCACCACCATAAACTAGAGCTGAACAGTGATCTGCTCTTTTTTTCTCTGTGTCTGTCTCTGCCTCTCTTATATCTCCATTGTATCAAAATAAAATAAAGAAAAAATTTTTAAAAGAACTTGTATCTAATTTGCTTTGGAGTCTTCATATATTATTTTCTGATCATTGACATTATTTTTTCTTTTCATTCTCAAGTTTCTTGTCAAAGCTGTTTCTGACTTTCCTATAGGAATATTTCACTCACAGAATCTTTTATAGCTATCATATGTCATTTATTATCCATTTGCAGTGCTGTGAAGGTTGTTTTCTCTTCAGGTACTTGTGATTGAGGGGTAGTGAGTAATCTTCTAAGGGCTGTATCTTTTAGATATATCTACTATCAATTCATCTTGTTTGAAATGTTTGCATTTCTCTTGAACACTTTTTCTTGAGATTTCTAAATCTCAAGTTTATATTTGAAACTGCACAGCTTCTTTTAGATCACCTCCCAGCTTTCACAGATTGATTTCTTCTAAAAACTGGCAAATTTTAAAGATATATGTAAGTCTTCATATTCATTTCGAGTAAGACCCCACTTTTTTTTTCCAAGTAGTTTAAGGTTTTTCTTCAACTGGTATAGAAAATCATACGGCAAACATCATTTTTCTTCACACAGACACACACACACAAATCCTTAAACTTCTCTGTAAAGATGAGAGACTAGCAAAAATAAATAATAGTAAATTAGAAATCACTGCATACATCACCAGTTTCCTTGGAAAGACATGGGAATTAGAGTCTGGCCTCGTGTTTTCAAGCAATGTGACTATGATTATTCATAGTATCTCTAGAAACAATCACACATTCAGTGGAAGGGCTGTGCCAACCAGTCTCAAGTGTTTATACTATCAGATTGATGGAGTATGGGCTGGGAAGTTTCTGCCTATTTTCTTAAACTTATGGAGGAAGATGCCTCATGCCTGTTCTAGCTCTTGCAGAGCTCTTATGCATACTATCACACTCCAGGTTCTGTGAAACTATTTGTAAGAGAAAGCCATCAGCAGCAATGCACCACAACTCAGGTAGCGTCTCCCTTACAGGAAGAGACCAGAGGTTTGAATCTAGGTTCTTACACGTGATAATGTTAGTGCTCTGTGAGGTACACCACCACTGAGCCCCACTATACCCAAACTTTTTTTTCAGTTCTGATTTTTTTTTTTTACTGATTTAATAGTGATTGACAAGACCATAGGATAATGGGGGTACAATTCCACATAATTTTCATCACCAGAGCTTCTCTCCTCTCATCCTCTCCACTGGAAGCTTCCTTATTCTTTATCCTCCTGGGAATATGGACCCAGTATCATTATGAGGTGCAAAAGGTCGAAGGTCTGACTTCTGTAATTGCTTCTCCACTGGTCATGGCCTTGGCAGGTTGATCCATACTCCCATCCTATCTTTCCCTGGTGGGTCCTGACTCTGGTAAGGTGGGGTTCCAGGACACGGTTGTGAAGTAATCTGTAAGGCTAGTATCATGGTAGCATCTGCAACTTGGTTGCTGAAAAGTTTTAAGACAGAAAACAGATCAAATTTTTTTAAATTTTTTATTTAAGAAAGGATTAACGAACAAAACCATAAGGTAGGAGGGGTACAACTCCACACAATTCCCAGCACCCAATCTCCTTAACCCACCCCCTCCCATGATAGCTTTCCCATTCTCTAGCCCTCTGGGAGCATGGACCCAGGGTCCTTGAGGGTTGCAGAAGGTAGAAGGTCTGGCTTCTGTAATTGCTTCCCCGTTGAACATGGGCATTGACTGGTCAGTCCATACTCCCAGTCTGTCTCTCTCTTTCCCTAGTAGGGTGAGTCTCTGGGGAAGCTGAGCTCCAGGACACATTGGTGGGGAGTTCAATCCAGGGAAGCCTGGCCAGCATCCTGGTGGCATCTGGAACCTGGTGATTGAAAAGAGAGTTAGCATACGAAGCCAAACAAATTGTTGAGCAATCATGGATCCCAAGCTTGGAATAGTGGAGAGGAAGTGCTAGGGAGGTACTCACTGCAAACTCTAGTGTACTTCTGCTTTCAGGTATATATTTTGCAGTAGTTTATGGATACGTGTGCACATAAGCTCTCTCTCACAGAAACTGGTGTATATCTAGGTTATGGGACTTTGTTAGAAGGTGAACCACCTGAGATGAAATTAGAGTGTACTATAAAAGGAAAGGTCTCACCCGAGTAATGAAACTGAAGGGTTGTCATTCCACACCTGAAGTCTCTGGACACAGTCTGAGGTAAAGCATGTAGAGGTGGCAATCGTTGCGTTGGTTTGGTTGTGATCGGTGGATGCAATATTATTTGATATGGATTGGGAGACGCATACGGGAAAGTGGGTCCTATCCAAGGGTTCCAGGACTGGGGGAAGTAGGGGCTCTATAGTGGAGATGTGAGGTTCCTGCTGTCTTAGGGTTCAAAAAGACAATGGATAGTTAATGTTATCATCACATTATTTGTTAGTTGGGTTAACTTTGAAAAGTCCTTTTGTTAGTGTTTGCTGTACAGTATCCAGTATCTTGTATATAGCTGTGCTATTGGATGCTTCTAGTCTACTTGGTCTAGGCTTTTGAGAGAGTCCGCATATCAAATACACAGCCTATATATTAAAAAGATTCAGTTTGTGTTTTGAGAAACTTTGAGAGTACAACTGATTTTCCCCCTCTCATATTAATTAACTACTGATTTATATGTCTACATTTTGCTAGGAGTGTACATAAACACTATTCCTACCACCAAAAGACTGTGACCCATCCCTCCCACCCACTCCCACCCCCACTGCCCCAGGAAGCTGCATGTCTACCCCTCACCACTGGGTTTTTACTTTGGTGCCCTACTTACAATTTGATCAGATCCTGCTTTTAGTTTCCCTTTCAGATTTTCTTTCTCAACTTCTGTTGATGAGTGGGATCATCCCATACTCATCTTTATCTTTCTGACTTAGTTCACTTAACATAATTCCTTCTAGCTCTGTCCAAGATGAGTCAGAGAAGGTGGGTTCATTGTTCTTGATAGCTGCATAGTATTCCATTGTGTATATATACCACAGCTTTCTCAGCCACTCATCTGTTGTTGGAACAAATTGTTTAATAATCATGAACCTACAGGTAAGAATATAACAAATGAGAATTGGATACCCCAACTTTTTAAGTCACATATACTTAACTATAAGACAATCTCTGTGATGTTATCACAGAGATATTTGCAATCTATTGTCACTAAATTTAGATGGTGACAACATAATAGTATAATTCCATCTGCTCCTTTCATAACTGTTTTTATTTTTTAAATATTTTACTGAAGTGATGTCTTATAAATATGCTGTTATCTCAATGGTTAGGCCATATCAGCTGCCTTAACTATCTACTGTTCCTACCTTCTTACTGATCCTTTCCCTCTTTGTGACCCTAAACATGCAGATACAGGCCAGAGGTTTATATATGTTTTACTCTGTGTGCTCGCCTTAGTTACATTTTTAAAAATTCTCCAAGGTATGGACCAGAAGGTAGTGCATCTGGTTGAACATATAGATTACAGTTATCAAGGACCTAGGTTCAAGAATTCGTTACACAGATAAATGGAGAATGTTGTACAAGTTGTAAAGCAGTGCTGCAGCTATGTCTTTATCTCTTCCTCTTCCTCTTCCCTTGAGATGTCTCTCTGTCTTTATCTAATAAACCATAAATAAATAAAATATTAAATATAACACTACATGGTAATTTACATGACTTTTATATATCTACCTCAATGAGAAATGTAAAAATGTTTACATTGTGAATATGTATTATGAATTCTATGTGTCACTATTATATCTTTTTTCTTCATTTCTCTATTAAATTAACTCAGAATGGAAAGGAAGGGAAAAAAAAACCACTACTTTGATCACTGCTTCAGTTCACAGTCAAAATCTAGTCCTGTTTCAGACACGTAAGTAATTAAGCTCAAGAGATCCAAAAATAATTTTAATTTATTTGACTAATGTTTAATTGGGTGAGTGGATAATTTCTTTGCATATTTTCAGGAAAGCGACATTTAAAGAATGAATGACTAAATGATTATTGAAAGGTTATTAATTATGTTGAAAATTAGTCCATCTTCATATCTATGTTGGTATTTATGATTTACTTTTTGTTTAGTTGAATACAATTTTAATTCAGGTCATATTTGTCAGGAAGACAAATCACATAACATAGCACTGGTGAATTATTTCACTCCTGTATTTCTTTTATATAATCCAGACCTCCATCATAAATTTGCAGGCTAAAGAACATTTGAAACTAGTAATGTCTTGCTTCCTGAACAGTGTAGAAGGTATGCATTTCCATAAATATTCAGTAGAAATAAATGATTCATATAAAGGTGGGAGGATTATACTCAGGTCAAGTAGACTAAGTTCAGATCACTTTATAAAGATCTAGTCATGAATGATTCCATGAATTATTATAAACCGAAAGCAATATACTTAACAGTTAGATAATAGTGGACACTGTTCTAATAGGTTTTTCAAGTAAGTACAATGAAAAATTAGTAGAATTAAAAATACTAAGAGCTAATTTATAATCTTATTCAAGAATAATTATAAAAGGATACATATTGACTTGTAAGAGACCTTCTTCGCATGTTTGAGAACCTTGCTAAAGCTCCTTACCACACCCAGACTTTAAAAAAAGAAGCAATGTTTTGATGAGGAAGTTTGCATTTGTTATCGTTCATTATCCTTTATCTTCACCCTAAGGCTCAACCCTACATACAGAGAGAGAGAGAGAGAGAGAGAGAGAGATGGACAGAGAGAGAGAGAGACAGAGGGAGAGATTGTTCAGGTATGTACAAACATGGGAAACTTTTCTAATATTTACCACAGTCGTAGTTTTTGTTTAATGCATATCCTTAAATTAGAAGTTTAGAGACTCTCTTTGGAACCCTTCTTCAATCATGTACTTGGAAGACTTTGGTGATTATATCATAGGAATAAATAACACCAAGAAAATCATTTGATCTATTTCAATAGTTCCAAAGATGAAAAGGGGGAGGATGGGGTATTAAAAGGAATCTTGGGGACCACGGTCCAGTAGTAAAGAAAGAAAGCATTTTGATATTCTGAGAGGTATGCTAATATTTGTTTTAAGAAGATATGAAATTGTAACCATTATTATAATCTTTCAAAACTTCCTCTATAAAAGTGAATTAAGAAAGGATTTCCTTAGATATATATAGTAACATTGTTTAATTAATAAGATAGCAGTGCGTATAATATATCCTATATTTACTTTTGAAATCATACTATTTAGTGATATATGACTATTCTTTAATAATTCCTATGCATTTACTTGCTGACTTAATCTCTTAAATTTATAATTACTGTTTTTTAAATTTTATTTATTTATTCCCTTTTGTTGCCCTTTTTTATTGTTGTAGTTATTATTGTTGTTGTCATTGTTGGATAGGACAGAGAGAAATGGAGAGAGGAGGGGAAGACAGAGAGGAGGAGAGAAAGATACACACCTGCAGACCTGCTTCACCACCTGTGAAGCGACTCCCCTGCAGGTGGGGAGCCGGGCTTCGAACCGGGATCCTTATGCTGGTCCTTGTGCTTTACGCCATCTGCGCTTAACCCGCTGCGCTACAGCCCGACTCCCAATAATTACTGTTTTTTATTTTAAATATATCAGATCACATATCTCTGTTGTCATTCACAAGGCAATAAATTTAATCTGAACAACACAAAATGTGAGATAAGAAAAAAATGCTTGGTCAGGTGGTGATGTACATAGTTGAATGAACACAATGCAGTGTGTAAGCACCTAGGTTCAAGTCTCTGTCCCTAACTTGCAGGGGGAAACTTCACAAGTGGTGAAGCAAAACTGCAGGGTCTTTCTATCTACCGTTTCTCTCTGTATCTATCCAAAATAAATAAATAAAAATAAATAAATGAAGAAGAATCATGTGAGAAGGCATGGACATTGAAAGAAAGAAAGAAAGAAAGAAAGAAAGAAAGAAAGAAAGAAAGAAAGAAAGAGAAAACAAATGCCAATCCATATAACAAAATTTAAAACTATTAAGACAGCTAAAATGTTAATTAAAATATGTTTTTCTTTTTTTAATTTTCACAATTGTGTCTTCTGAAAAACAAAACTGCTTCAAAGTTATAATTTAAAATAGGCATTTTTCTATTTTTAATTAATTAATTTATTTATTCCCTTTTGCTTCCCTTGTTGTTTTATTGTTTTATTTATTATTGTTGTTATTATTGATGTCATTGTTAGATAGGACCGAGAGAAATGGAGAGAGGAGGGGGAAGACAGAGAGGAGAAGAGAAAGATAGACACCTGCACACCTGCTTCTCCGCTTGTGAAGCGACCCCCTGCAGGTAGGGTGTCGGGGACTCCACCGGGATCCTTATGCTGGTTCTTGTGCTTTGTACCCCCTGTGCTTAACCAGCTGCACTACCGCCCGACTCCTGTATTTCTGTTTCTTTAATAAATTCTTAACAACCGGTCTCTGTTCACTAAATCCAGAGACAATACTAAAAAGTTATGATCGTTAGTCAATATGTATCTTCTTATGGCATTCTATGAACATTTTAAATTCAAACTGATAGACAAAATAATAAAATGAAAGCATTGTACACTTTATGTGCACTGTAAGAATAACAAAATAAAGAATAATGTTTTGAGAATTTTAGAAAATTATCTCCTTATTCAAGGTGACAAAAATTCTTTAAGCAAAAAAAAAAAGTGACTATAGTGAATGGAACTGTCATACAGATATAAATATAATAAAAGGGTCTAGTATTCATAAAACCCACACATCACATAGGATAACAGAATATAAAAGCTACCTTTGGGAGTTGAGCGGTAGCTCAGCGGGTTAAGCGCAGGTGGCCTGAAGCGCAAGGGCTGGTGTGAGGATCCCTGTTCTAGCCCCCCGCTCCCCACCTGAAGGAAGTCCCTTCACAGGTGGTGAAGCAGGTCTGTGGGTGAGTATCTTTCTCTCCCCCTCTCTGTCTTCCCCTCCTCTCTCCATTTCTCTCTGTCCTATCTCCCCCTCTCTGTCTTCCTCTCCTGTCTCCATTTCTTTCTGTCCTAACAACAATGATGTCAATTACGACAACAATAATAACTACAACAATAAGAATAAAAAGGGCAACAAAAAGGAAAAATAAATTAAAAAAACATAAAAGCTACCTTTATACATATGCATGATTAACAAGGCAAAATCTTTTTTTTCTTGTATTTTCGTAGGATATAGGCTATCTCACTGTTCCCCCAAGGAAGACTTGATGAAGAATTCTTGTTTAACACCATATACAACAAAGAAAATATAGGAGGGGATCATGCAGTGGCACAGACATGTTAAGATACATAATCAAGGTACCAGTTTAAGTCCCTGGCTTCCCAAACTTCATGAACACAAAAGCAGTGCTACAGGTCTGTCTATTTTCCATCTATCTATCTATCTATCTATCTATCTATCTATCTATCTATCTATCTATCTATCTATCTATCTGCCTAGCATCTATCTATCTATCATCTCTCTCTCCTTACCAGAACACTGATCAGTTCTGCTTTATGGCGGTATAGGGTATTGAACCGGAACTTTGAAGCATCAGGAATAAGAGTCCCTTTGCATAACCATTATGATATCTATGCCTGTTCTCTTAGCTTCTCCATTTCTATCTTCCCTCTCCCCTCTCTACTTTCCTCTGTCCAATAAAATGTAAATAAAAAATAAAGAAGTTATTGCTAAGAGAAAACAGAGAGGAGACATCAGAGTATAAATAGGGATTTGGGCTAAAGAGTCCTCCTTGGTGTGGTGGAAGTTGAGAAACCAATTAGTGTTCCATCAACTACATGGACTCTCATCACCAATCATAGAAATAATTGTATAAGGAAGAAAAGGCTTTTGGGGGGTGGGGATAAAGCAAGGCAACTAATAAGTTGGCAGGCTTGACAAAATAGTGCTGGAACTAGAATAGCAAAACAGACATTTTCCTAAGTGAACTATTGTTCTGATTCTACCTTTTAAATAGTTTCTATCTGTACACCAATGAGTACAACTAGGAGGTAATGATCTCTGACATATTAGGTTTGATGAGTCTGATTAGAAGACTTTCAAGTCTTTGTAATAAATTAACTTACAAAAATCACTTGTATAAAACCTGAACTGGAATTGGCGTATTGCACCAAAGTAAAAGACTGGGGTGGGTGAGGGATGGGGGGAGAATACAGGTCCAAGAAGGATGACAGAACTAAAGGGGGTTGTATTGTTATATGGAAAACTGAGAAAGGTTATGCATGTACATTCTCTGGCCAGGAGGTTGCTCCTGCTAATCGGGGAAACCCCAGAGGACAGAGCCATTTCATGCCCTGATACATGTATATATCATCAACTTGGATGACTACCACGTTTTGGCTATATTTATGTTTACCTATCTTCTTAGAAAACTTAAAATTCAAAGTCCTGTCCATTGCCTAACTTCCAGAAACTGAAATAATTCAACCTATCATAGCCATCCAGGTTACATTTTTGTGGGTGGCTCTGCAAACATTCAATAAGTGTGCAGAAGTCTTCATTTTAAAATACAACAAAACAGTAGTCTTTACACTCTAGTAAGTGAAAATATTTTAAAATTAAAGAAGAAAAAGGAGCAGGTGGAATAAATACAAAAAAGCTGATTTGGTTGTATTTATGAATATATCTGAAAGCATCCAAAATGTAGGACTATGCATCTGTACATGCCAGTTGTTTATGGGTTTATTCGTTGTTAACAAAAAATTTAAAAGTATATTAAATCTTAAATAGTCTTTAAACTAACAAATTATTCACTGTAAACATATATCAGGGATTCTATTTTTAAACACATCTACACTTTAGGATATAAAGCTAGGCTTGGTAACTGTTATTTTTATTCTAATGTTAATGTTTTATCCTACCAGGAAGGGTGAAATAAATTATTCAGTTTAAATGAAGAAATATATTAATACATTCTGATCACCTCTATTCCATGAATCATCTCTTTTGCATTGTAAAAAAATTAATGTCTCTCCCCACCCTGAATAATTTATGTACTCTCCACTGTCTCAGCAGCAGCAGCATAATAGATGTTTTGCATTCTTGGCAAGCTGAAGATTCTGTTCACAAAGTGTGGTAGATTTTTTAACAGAGTTGCTATGTGCTTCTAAATCAGTTGACAACTAATTATCAGCTAGACTGTCATTCAAGTTGTTCAATCTAAACCTTGTTCATAATTCAGAATGATCTATAGGTATTGGATTCTCCATCAAAGTTAGCAAGGGAGTGTTTACTTTAAAAATCTTTAAGTGACTGAACTTCTGTTTAATGCACACTTAAGACAGAACCCAAGATATGTGGACTCTTGAAGATTTTATCTATGTTTCACTCTGTAAATAGGTAGATATAGATATAGACAACATAAATATATATTTTAAATATAGACAGGAGAAATATCTTTCACTGAAGAAATGCTTCATTTCTCTTGAAGCATCCCCCATGCATATAGGCAGTGGGAGTTTGAACCTGGGTCCTCACACATAATATATGCACTCTATTGGGTGCCCCACCATCTGCTACTCCTTATTCCACTTCTTCATTTTTGTTGGAGGAGTTAGAACTTACAGTATGACTATTGACATATGGTTACATCAATAATCCAAAACCCTTTTCACACCCTACCAAATCCTCTCTCCACAGAGTCTCTGGTTTCATTTTTAGTGGTTACACAAATGGGTACATATTTCTTTCTCTATTTTTTTGTTGTAGTATTTTGTGGTTGCCTGGACTTCACTGCTTTGAGCTAAGCTTTTCAGATAAAAAGTGAGATCTTAGTTGGGCAGTTGATTCCCATACAGACACGATTAGCCTAGACCTCAAAGAGATCCCTCTCTCCATTGTCACTGGTCATCTTCATCAGGAACAACATAATGTACTCCTTTGGGGGCTCCCATCAGATATTTCCCTCAATGTGGATCAACAATGGTAGACAATATTCCATCCTCAGAAGGGAGGTTGGATAGCATAGTCTATCTACCACCTGAGAAAGATGGGTCCTGAAATTGGTACAACTTGGAACGTTCCTACTCATGACCACAGAATGTGAGCTTGGACCTACAGGAATGCGGAAGTTACGCAGGCTCCTGTGCTGAGTATGGGCTGTGGATCAAATTGATGGGGTCTACAGTCAATGATATTTATACACTTTTCTCATATTTGGGAGCTACTCTCTTCCCTGATTCAGCTTTCTAGCCTGTTTTCTAGCCATGACATCATCTCCCCAGACAATAACTTAGGTCCACCTGCATATCAGATGCCAGGTTCGGGCAAAAACTAATAGTCATGGACCCTTTGGAATATTCCTTAAATTAGACCTACTAGCTATTTACAAAATGGAGACCCCAAATCTTCACCTTCAGTATTCTAGCCTGTAGGTTCATGATTAGTCAACAATTTGTTAGGCTTTCTATGTTAATTCTTTTTTCAGACACCAGATTCCAGATGCTAACATTATGCCAGCTGGACTTCCTTGGGCAGAGGATCCCACCAATGTGCCCTGGAGCCCTGTTTCTCCAGATCCCTGCCCCATTAGGGAAAGAGAGAGGTAGGCTGGGATTATGGATTGACCTACCAGCACCCATATTGAGCAGGGAAGCAATTACAGAAGCCAGACCTTCCACCTTCTGCACCCCATAATGACCCTGAATCCAAACTCCCAGAGGGATAAAGAGTAGGAAAGCTATCTGGGGAGGGGATAAAGGGTTCTGGTGATGGGAATCATGTGGAATTGTACCCCTCTTATAATATGGTGTTGTCAGTGTTTCCATTTTATAATAAAAAATAAAATAAATAAAAAGTAGGAGGAAAAGATGAGAAGAGAGACAGAGAGAGAGAGAGAGAGAGAGAGAGAGAGAGAGAGAGAGAGAGAGAGAGGAGACACCTTAGCACCAAATCTTGCCCCAGTGTGGTGTAGACTGAATTCAGACCTAGGCTGCTGCAGTCAAGAAAACACATGCAGGCACACTCCTAAATGAACTATATTGCTGGTTTCTTATCTAGTTAGTGAAAGTAATGTGTGTGTGTGTGTGTGTGTGTGTGTGTGTGTGTGTTAATTGTATAGGTTTGAAACAGGGCTTAAATGATGCACATATGAGAAATTTATGAGGACAGTAATTAATGCTCAAAAAATCTTGTAATTATTGGCATGTGAAATGTATACTTAAAAATAGATATTATTTTGTTAATGTCAGAAAGCAAGTTATTTAGATAATTCATCTAAGTTACAAGCTTTTATATATATTTAATATTTTACTAGTGATTTACAAAACTATAATAGAGGGTATAATTCCATACTATTCCCACATCCAGTGTTCTGTGTCCCCATTCTCTCCCAGCAGAAACTGCAATAGTTCTCCCAAGGTCACAGTTATGGATTGATTATATCTATATCTATGTGTCTATCTATCCCCCCCACCCATACACACACTTTTATTTACTTCCATGGTCATGCTTTCACTTCTTTTTTTTTTCTTCAATTTTTTATTAATGAATTATTATTGACTTACAAAATTACAAGATAACAGGGCTACAGCTATGCACTGTTGTCACCACTAGAGTTCTGAATCCCCAGTCCCTCCGTTGTGAACTACCACAGTTCTCTCAAGGTTGCAGATATGGGTCAACTATTATTTATACAACCGTTTCTGTATATTTGACCTTTTATTTGGAGGGAGGGCCCAATTTCTCTTCCTTTCCACATCACACATACACCTTTTATTATATCCAGATGCCCCTCTGTATTCTTCTTCTCTCTCTAGGTCCTGATGGATTTGGAGTTCAGAGCCCACTGGTCAATCTCGCCTATCATTTATCCCCTACTCGGTATATAGATCCAAACTGTTTTGGGGAAGTAAAAGGTGGTAGTTCTGGCTTCTGTAATTGCTTGTCTGCTAACATGAACATTGGAAAGTCGATTCATGCCCCCAGCCTGTTTCTACATCTTTTCCTAGTAGGCCAGAGCTCTGAAGTGGCGAGGTTCCAAGGCAGATTGGTAAGGTCATCTGTCCAGGGAATTCAGAATGAAATCGTGATAGCATCTTCGAATTGGTGGCTAAAGGGTGGCAAGATACAAAGTGGGACAACATGATTAATGAATATAAAACAAAAAGTAGAAGTAGATCAGGTGATAATAGGAATTTTAGGGTGGAAAGAAGCTAGAAGTCCATTCTTAGCATATTCTTAGGGGTCCACAACTATCAAAAATTTTTATTGAGTTTGATAGTTAACATGGAGTTGGACAAAAATATAGTCTGGGAAGATCGTGTCAGAATGGAGAAAAGGGCTTAGAAAGTTGGGTTAGGACAGAGAGTAGCTCCCATTGTTAAAAAAAAAAAAATCTATGAGTAAAATTAACTGTTTACCTCCTCCACCTGATTCAGGGCCCATACGTATATATTTATTTTTAGCATAAAAACCTGTGTAACCTCTGAGTGCCTATTGGTCTGAGCTCACAGTTCATGGCCACAGCTGAGAACACTGCAGTCTGCACTCATTTCAAGACCAGTCTTTCTCATGTGGCAGATAAGGATTACCCAGCCTCCCTTCGGAGACTGGGGCAGTCCCTACCTTTACTGCTTTATGGCAAGGGAAATGTCCTGTGAAGGCCCCCTAGATTTATGATAGTATTCCTGATGGAAGTGATCATTAGTTGTGGAGAGAGGGATCCATTAGAGGCCTTGGCCCATCATATGTGTGTAGGACTCCAAAGATTTTCTGACCCCATATGATGGGATAGTGTGATGTTGACCAAAATGACCATTGTTAAGTAAGTCAGTCACGTGCCCTTATCCAACTTTTATAGTCCTAAATTTATCTGATAACCTTAGACTTTCTCCCAGTTGTTTAAACATTGAGTGTCATTTGTTGTTCCCAAGTAGAATTAAGTTTTTGGGATCTGTTTTCTTTAGCCTTTTCTGCTAGATTGCCAAGCTATGTAGGTCTAAGTCTGATTCACTAGAAAATTATAATGTCTTCTTTAGTCACCTTGATTAGGATTCCAGGCTTACTAGCTCTAAGTTTTATTGCAAAGGGTCATTAGTCACTTTTACTTTGAGTTCTATAATTGTCCCTTGCTTATCGATGCATGATGTACCCCGTGCCCAGTACCCTAAACCCCATCATAAACCTAGTATCTGTAATTTGGTTAGGTGATGTGCTATCTAAAATGGAACTCTCATGTATTAGGAAAGACCTCACCAGATTTGAAAAGTTGGGAGGTTAACATCTCAGGCTCCATATCTCTAGCAACAGATCGAAGAATTCAGTAGTAACATAACATGGGACGGCAGAAAGAAGTTATAAGGTTAAAGGGAGGAATTACCACTATTTATTTTATACAATAGAACATTAACGTAGTGGGAAAATGATATAGCAAATGGTCTTTACTAGTTCCCATCACAAATAAAATTGGAGCACACATGTAACATTCCTTCATTTCTCTCTTTTAAACCACTCAACTTAAAAAAAGAAAGGCTTATATTTAATGTAACGGAATGTTGTTAGTAAAACTCAGGCAACTGAAGTTTAATGGTTGGAACAACTTTTACAGGTACACATGAGAATCCAGAGTTACTTTCATTAGATTAACAGTTCAAAGTATAAAATTGCTGAGACAGCAGTATTTTACTTTGATTACCACTTAAAGGTCAAGCCGATTTTCAACATCGTGAATAAGTATGTGACCAATTTGCTATTAATATAAATAAATGGAGTGCTAATTTTTCTTGTTGTTGTATGCCTTACAAAATAATCAATTTTCTACTCAAGTCGGCAGTTTGCTCATGTTCAGCTATTAAAAAACAAAAAGACCCAAAATAATACGCAAATGTCATCAAGCATAGAAAGCAAATGATTATATTGAAAATGGAGGTCAGCATCAACAAGTGAGAATCTGATCAACACATAAAGGGAAGAGAAGCTACTTAACCAAGAACCGCTGCACTATATCTTTGCAGGTTCAAGGGATGTTAGAGCAGAAGAAGAGCACTGATGAAAGAACTGCTAGCACATGATTTCAATAATATAAGACAGAGATTTTAAAAAGAGAGGGGCTAAACATAGCTAAGTGCATACATTACCGTGCATGAGGACCAAGGTTCAAGCCTCTGCTCCCCACATATAGAAGGAATTTCATGAGTGGTGAAGTAGGTCTGAAGGTATCTTTCTTTCTTTCTTTCTTTCTTTCTTTCTTTCTTTCTTTCTCTCTCTCTCTTTCTCTCTCTCTCATCTATCTTCCCCTCTCAATTTATATTTGTCCTATTAAATAAAATAAAGTAAAAAAAAATAAAGTAAAAAAAAAAAACTGCCAGGGTTAGTGGGTTTATTATGCATGCACTGAACCCCAGTGATAATCCTGGTGACAATAAAAAATAAAGATGATTTTAAATTCCATAGATTTAATCTGATCTAGGGCCCATATTTAGCTTAGGAGCCTATGTGACCTCTGCATCCCTGTAGATCTGAGCTTACATTCTGTGGTCATGAGTAGAAACGTTGCAAGCTGCCCCAATTTCAGGACCCATCTTCCACCATCTGCTACCCCATAATGACAATGGGTCCATACTCACGGAGGGATAAAAAATAGAAAAACTATCAAGGGAGGGGATGAGATATGTAGTTCTGGTGGTTGGAATTGTGTGGAGTTGTACCCCCCTTATCCTATGGTTTTTGTCAGTGTTTACTATATATCCAGTGAAAAACTAAAATAAAGAGAATTAAAGAAAGATGCAAAGGCATGAATATTCACTACAGGAAGGAAAGAAATAATTTCCCTACTAAAAACATTGGTAATTAGGACAGAGATATACTAAAGAAAATGTCTGGGCAGGGGAGACAGCATAATGGTTATGCAAACAGACTCTCATGCCTGAGGCTCCTAAGTCCCAGGTTCAATCCCCTGCACCACCATAAGCCAGAGCTGAGCAGTGCTCTGGTGTTTCTCTGTGTGTGTCTCTCTCTACATCTCTCTCAAAAATAAAATTAATTAAAAAAATTTAAAAAAAAAAGAAAATGTCTGGTGTTAACTGAGGAATATATACAGTGAGAGTTATTCTAGGAAGATTTCACTTGAATTTACAAAATCATCAGAAGACTATCTTAATTGCTTAAAATGATTTAAGGAATTGAACATCAGATTCTGACTTCTGAATCCTTGGTAAAGTATGACTGGTACTGGAATAATTTTATCATCCATACATCCATCCACTTGTCCACTCCTTTATCCCTTGATCCAACTTTTGGCTATTAATAAATCAATTGTTCTAATAGTCATTAGGACCTAGCACTATGTTTGCTATTAAAAATATGTGAGTGACAAGCATTTCACTAACTTTAACATGGAATAGTATATATTTAAAATTTGCTAATATTTACAAATTTGCTTACAATATATATATGTATATATATATTCATAATGTCCAAAGATAACAAATTATTTAGTGTTTTAAAATCAATTGTAAATTTAATTTTAGTAAAATAAAATACTGACAAGTCTAGATTCACTAGCCAACATGCCAATATATTGGCACCTATGTTAATGTTAAACTTTTCATTACTCTGATGGCAGTGTAGTAAGGCTGAGACATCCTGCAGTGAGAGACCGACTTGGCTATGGACATTATGATCAGTATTTATAATTATGATTTAAACAATTATTCTTTCTTAGTCTCTAAATAACTGCTTACTGAAGTGCTTACTAAGGGTCCTGAAAGGGCTCATCGCATCATAGAGAACATTAATTTTATAGTGTTTGAGGTTCTTGGTTTGAGTTCCAACACAGCATGAGAAGATCATGACAAGGAGCCAGGTGGTGGTGCTTCTGGTTGAGTTTACGTTACAATGCACAAGGACCTAGGTTCAAGCCCCTGGTCCCCAGTGTGGGGGAAAGCTTCACAAGTGGTGAATCAAGGCTACAGATGTCTCTCTGTCTCTTTCCCTCTCTATATCCCCATTCCTCTCAATGTATGACTGCCTCTATCAAATAAATAAAGATAATAAAAATAATAATAAGAAGAAGAAGACAATGACAAAAAGACAGCTCCATAGTGGTGAACCAGTCCTATCAACGTCAATCCCTCTGATATCCTTCCATTTATCTCTCTTTGTGAAATAAAATGAAAAAAAAAAGAAGAATTTTCCCAATAATTATAAAATTGAACACATGCTATATCCTGATACATCTTTTAAAAACATAACTATTGACTAAGTGATACAGTTTTATACAAGTCAGTGTAACATTTTGTATATAAATGTATGTGAAAATATTTAATAGGAAATCAGTCTAATGTAATAAAAAGTGACTTCTCTCAAATCAATACCATTCTCAATCTGATAGTTACAAAAATAGCAGTGAAAAGAATCAATATAATAAAGTCATTTGTGTACAATTATGACACATATGTCATTATTTAGTAATATCTTCAAATAATGGCACATTCTAGTTTCATTTATAGGAAGCTATTCAAAATCTATGAGAGATATGAAAAAGCCTTAGTGGAAAATTTTCATATATAATTTTATGAAAATAACAATAGTCATAGATTTCCTTCCTTCCTTCCTCCCTCCCTCTTTCCCTTCTTCTTTTTTTTTTTTTTTAACCACTTGGCTTACTACTAGTTGTCAGAATCTATATTACTCCCACCATTTCTGGTAACCATTGGTTTTCTTTTTTGAGAACTGTTGGAGGTTTTAGCAGGGGAGTGCTGCTACCCTCAACCAAAGACCAGCCATTTCTATTCTGTGAGGGCTGGCCTGTTCAGTGAAGCAGACTGCTTAGGCAGAGACCCACATGAGGCAGTGAGGGAGGAAGGGGGACATCCACTTAGCCTGCCAGATCAGCTGAACCAACCCTGGCAATCAATGAGGTGACAGATGTCGCAGCCAGATAGCTCTCACATCCTGTTTTCCTTTCTTACAGAAAATATATATATATATATATAGGAGTCGGGCACTAGTGCATCGGGTTAAGCGCAGGTGGCGCTAAGCCCAAGGACTGACTTAAGGATCCTGGTTAGAGCTCCATCTCCCCACCTGCAGGGGAGTCGCTTCACAAGTGGTGAAGCAGGTCTGCAGGTGTCTATCTTTCTCTACTCCCCTCTGTCTTCCCCCTCCTTTCTCCATTTCTCTCTGCCCTATCTAACAATGACAACATCAGTAACAACAACAATAATAACTACAACAATAAAAAAACCAGGGTAACAAAAGGGAATAAATAAATAAATATAACAAATATATTTATGGAAGAAGACCATGGCACACTGGGTTAAGCTCACATGGAACACAGAACAAGTACTGCATTTTGAGCTCCCAGTTCCCTACTTTGTGGCAGGTCACTTCACAATTAGTGAAGCAGGTCTGCAGGTGTCTCTTTTTCTCCCTCTATCTTCCCCTCCCCTCTCATTTTCTTTCTATCCTATCCAATAAAAATGACCAGGAGCAGTGGATTTGTAGTTCAGGCACAAGCCCCAGTGATAAACCTATAGAAAAAAAAAAGAAGAATATATATATTTAACAAAGAATAATATATATATTTGGATAGAGACAGAGGGAAATCAAGAGGTAAGAGGCAAGGGTGAGACAGAGAGGGAAAGTGACAGCTCAATACCTGCAGCACTGCTTTATTCTGCAAGGTCTCCCTCTTACAGGTGGGGTTTGAAGGCCTGAACCTGGGTCCGTGGACATTTTTATATGTGAACATAGCCAGACACACCACTATCTGACTCCCTTCTATTCATTTTTATAAAGAGTGAGAGACAGCAAGAAGAAAGAGAGAGAAGCAGCATCACTTATGACACTACTTCACTATTCGTGTTCTTTTCCTTCTGTAGATGAGGACAGAGGCTCAAACTCAGATCCTTTGGCATGGCGAAAAGTACACAGTACCTGGAGGGCCATCACCTAAAATCTGGTCAAATAGAAGTTTTGCTATGAAGGATTTTTTGGATGAAATGACAAATTTAGACAATAGATTTTAAGTGAGACAGATTAGCACCCATGATATGAGTTGAACTTTTGCAGTTGAAATCCTTAAAAAAAAAAAAATCAGACAGTTGGAGGCTGGGATAGATTTCACTCAATAGACTGTGCACTTCACTATATACAAGGAGTTGTGTTTAAGCAGGAACTCAACTACAAGGGAGTTCCTCTACAGAGAAAGCTTTGAGAGAGGTGGAGGAGAGCTGTGGTTTCTCTCCTCTCTCTCTACCTTTCTCTCTCTCTCTCTCTCCTTCTATGTCTCTCTCTCAAGAGAGAGAGAGACAAAGGAGAGAGAAAGATCCTGGAGTTGAAAGATTATGCAGGCATAGAGATCAACAGTGACATTGGTGGGAGAAAAGGAAGGAAGGAAGGAAGGAAGGAAGGAAGGAAGGAAGGAAGGAAGGAAGGAAGGAAGGAAGGAAGGAAGAGAGAGATTGGTGTTCCCCAAGAATGAATTCTATCTCTAAGCCGCCATTAACTGAAACCATAATAAAACATTCCTACCTTCTCCAGCTTACAAAGTTTTACTGCAAAATTTGGACTTTCCATTCCATCCATCACAAATATGTGAGTCAAGTCCACAATACATAGTGTTTTTTATTTATATTTTATTGAATAATACATAAAGTATATTTATTTATAATAGCTTATAAAACCTTATATGTATTCCCAAATAAAATGTCATTCTGGCTATTATGTCTTTCTGGAAAACACTGACTAATAGTAACAATACTTAACTTTTCTATTTTTTTTTCTTTTTAATTATGACACACAGAGAGAAAGAAATAGAGCAAAGAGTGACAGAAAAAGAGGCATCTGCACACTTTTCATGGCCTGCGAAGCATCCTCCTTTGCAGCTAGGAACTAGAAGCTCAAACCTGGGTCCTCACGCATGATAACTTGTGTTCTTTACAAGTTGTACCACTACCAGGCCCCACACATAGCTTCAATTTGATAGTCAAATGTGATATGTGCAACTCAGGTTCAAGTCTGTCTCCATTTCATTCAAGGAAGCTCCAGTGGTTTTTGTTTGTTTGTTTTTCACTTACTCCTCCTATTTGTTTCTCTTTTTTTTTTTCTGTCTGGGGGAAAAAAAAGTTGACTGGGAATGACGAAACTCCTAAAACAAATAAAAATGAATAAGTGAAATAAAGTTTAAGAGTAATATTTGACTATCTGTCTATTTTGGCAAATTAGTAAGACTTAACAGAGTTATTTATTGTGGTAACTTCTAAGTACATTTCTGTGAATTGAATAATAATTTTGAGTTAGCAGTGGAGATATATTTGTCACCCTTGATTGAATAATATGAAACTAAAGAATATTTGAATACAAATAAATTAAAATGAATTGAAAAGGAATATGTAGCTGAAATGTTAAATTGTTAATTACCATCAGTAACATATTAATAGTTTAATTAATAATTAATTAATGTTTGTAATTTTGTTTTTTTATCTTTTGTACCTGTATAGATTGCATTTAGATAATATTTCATATTTCTGTTTCTTCTTTTACATATGTAAATGTCATTTGTTAACAACTGAAAGTCAAAAGCATCACAGTATCAGCATCTGATATCAGACTCATTTCAAAAATTTACATTTAGATAAAATTTGACAGCTAATAAAGATCCAGGTGTCTTGAGAATGCTTGTTTACAAAACCCAATGTTTCAAGCTGATGTGTTTGCATTTATCCTACAGCTACCTAACTACTTCCTCAGTGTTGATGGAGCATAATTAATACTTCATTGCTTTGAGTGCTGACATGAAAAATTTCCTGTGTCAAGTATATATTCAGATATTTGTTCAACTGAAATTTTAGCTGCTGATTCTTGCTAAAACTTTTCTTCCTTAGTGAAAGAAGAAATCTTAATATTTTCAATAAGATATAACTATAAGTGGAAGTCTTATCTTTAAAAACATCTATTCCTACTCTTTTTTTAACGTGGGTTGGAAATTATATATATATATATATATTCATAAACAGACCATCTTTTTCTTTTATTTATTTATTTTTAATTTCTTTATTGGGGAATTGATGCTTTACATTTGACAGAAAATACAATAGTTTGTACATGCATAACATTTCCCAGTTTTTCATCTAACAATACAACCCCCACTAGGTCCTCTGTCATCCTTTTTGGACCTGTATTCCCCTCCCACCCACCCCAGAGTCTTTTCCTTTGGTACAATATGCCATACAGACTTTGTTTTTCAATCATACTCTAATATTCTTTGTAGTTAAGAAGCAGGCAATTTTATTACATTTTTGAAGTTAAGAAATTACCATCAAGTAAACATGAAAATATTTTTTAGTTTTTTTATTAATTATTTAATAATGATTGATAAGATTGTGGTATTAGAGGTGTACAGTTCCCACCACAAGAGCTCTATACCCCCTCCCCTCCATTGGAAGATTCACTATTCCTTATCCGTCTAAGAGTATGGGTCAAAAAATCATTATGGGTGCAGAACATGGAAGGTCTGGCTTCTGTAATTGCTTCTCCACTGGACACAAGCAGTGACAGGTCAATCCATACTCCCAGTCTGCTTCTATAATTCCCTACTGTGGTAGGGCTCTGGGTAGGTGAGAGTTCGAAGACATATTGGTGAGATCATCTGACTAAGGAAGACAGGTGAGTGTCATAGTAGCATCTGCAACTTGGTGACTGAAAAGCATTCAGATATAAAGAAGAACAAATTATTTAATAATCAGGAACCTAAAGTTAAGAGTACAGCAGGCGAGATTTGGAGTCTTCATGTTGGAAGGAACTAGGAAGTCTATTTGAGGTTTATTCCAAGGGGCCCATGACTTGACTACTTTTTTACTTAGCCCAATAGCTGACATGCAGGTGGACTAACAGTATTGTCTGGGAAGATGGTGTCAGAGTTGGCAATAGGACTAGAAAGCTGTATCAGAGCAGAGAGTAGCTGACAAATATGGGAAAAGTACATAAAATACCCCTAACTGTAAACCCCATTGATCAGACCTAAGGTCCATGTCTGTCCATACTTAGCACAGGAGCTTGTACAATCTCTTCTTTAAGTCAGTCTGAGTTTACATTCCATGGCCTTAGCTGGGAATACGCTAGGCTTCACTAATTTCAGGAACTGTCTTTCTTGATTGGCAGAGTATGTTGATCCAGCCTCCTTTTTGGAGAATTGGACAGTCCTTACCATTGCTGTTCTACATTGAGGGCAAGGACCTGTGGAGCCCCACAAGAGACTTTATGATGTTGTTCCTGATAGAGATGACCAGTGATAGTGGAAAAAGGAATCTGTTAGCAGTCTTGGCCCATCATATCTATATGGAAATCCAAGGATTTCCTGCCAAGGGCTGGGCTGACCTGGTAGTGATCTAAAGGGTCACCCTTAAAGTGTGCCTGTCTCTTGCCCTTATTTACCTTTTGTAGTCCTTAGACTTAGAGCGATTGAGTGAAGTGAAATAGGGAGTAAGTAAGGAAAGTATCTATGTCTAAGTAGAAAATATTTGATTAAGTAACTTATGGTGTCTTTTTTAGGTCTTTCTTCTTGCTTGTTGCACTTATTGAATGACTGTAATCTATTGCAGACTTTTACTTTAAGGTATATATTTTCCCCCAAATTATGGATACATGTACACACGTGCCTATCTCATAGGCTCTGGTCTATATCTAGGTTATGTGTCTTTATCAGGAAATTGACCACCCAAAATGGAATTAAGGAGTCCTATGAACTAGGAAAGTACCAGAGCTGGAGGACTCACATCTCCAGCTTGGTATCTCTAGATACCATCTGAAGTGAATCTTGTCAAGATGGTACTGGCTACATTGATTTTGTTGAAAGATCAAAATAATGGTAATTGTAGCTTCGTTTTAAAATTTCTTGCATCAAAGTTCTATACAGTTGAGTAAAAGTATTATTTAACCTCTACTACTTATCACACAGAAAGTGTCATATCTTGAATAACTACTACTTTTGATTTGACAATTAAAGTGATAGTGTGGAGTTTTTCTTTTCTTTAAATTGAGTTCACAAATATTATTGCTTGCTACTGGCTATGATAACATCACCCCAGAACTCATTCTTAACCTGGGTCCCGCGGCAAAGAAGTGGCTCGCTTCATTCCTGTCCCACATCTTGGAATCTGAGTCTATGCCCAAAGTTTGGTGTCACGCGAAGATTATAGCGGTTTTGAAACCAAAGAAAGACCCAACACTGGCCGCCAGCTATAGACCAATTTCTCTCCTCTCTGTGTGTTACAAACTCCTTGAGAGGCTGCTTCTGTCACATATTTCTCATCTTACAGAGAAATTCCTATCACCCGCCCAAGCTGGTTTCCGCCCAGGAAGATCTACCTGTGAACAAGCCCTGGCCCTCTCAACTTACATTGAAAATGGATTCCAGAAGAATTTAAAGACGGGTGCTGTCTTTGTTGATCTTACAGTAGCCTATGACACGGTCTGGCACTGTGGTCTAATCAAGATCTCAAGATGCCTGCCTCCATGGGTGGCCAACACTATATCGTTTCTTCTCCAAAACAGAAGATTCCGGGTGCATCTGGGTGACAAGTCTAGCAGATGGAGACCTGTCTCAAGTGGCTTTCCCCAGGGCTCTGTTCTGGCTCCTACGCTATTTAATATTTACATCAATGACCTCCCAGAAACTTCTTCAAGGAAGTTCATCTACGCCTATGACATCTGCTTTGCAACTCAGGCATCCAAGTTCGACATCCTCGAGGAAACACTCACGAAACACATGTCTCTGATATCTGATTACTGTAAAAAATGGCAACTAATCCCTAGCACTGCAAAAACGGTATCATCTGTTTTCCATCTACACCATGCCTTGGCCTCGCGTGAGTTTATTGTGCAGCTTGGCGATACGAGAATCCAGCATGAAGCCCAGCCAGTCTATCTTGGCGTTACTCTCGATCGCACTCTGTCATTTCACAAACATCTCATAAAAACTGCAGCAAAGGTGGGCGTGAGGAATAACATCATTGCAAGACTGGCCAGCTCCTCATGGGGCGCGAGCGCTTCCACATTACAATCATCATCTCTGGCATTATGCTATTCCACTGCAGAATACTGTGCCCCAGTATGGTTCTGTAGCCCCCATGTCCACTTGGTCGATTCCAAATTATATTACTCCATGAGGATAATTTCTGGAACCATCCGTTCCACCCCGGTTCCATGGCTGCCAGTTCTTAGCAACATCGCCCTGCCAGATATTCGTTGGGATGCGGCATCATCTAAGTTCATTTCCCATGTCTATGCTCGACTGGACCTGCCAATATACGCAGATATCTTCGCTCACCCTGTCCAACGCTTGACATCTCGTCACCCAATCTGGTCCCCTACGCCTACACTGAACTTCTCTGTTCCAGTCTCTTGGAAACAGAGTTGGCAGTCAGCTGAGGTCAAGAACAAACACCTCATCACAGACCCCTGCAAGCGTCAACCTGGCTTTGACCTAACACGTTATGACTGGGCCCTCCTCAATCACTATCGAACAGGCCATGGCCGGTGCACCACTATGTTCCATCGCTGGTGAGCCAGAGAGGACCCTAATTGCCCCTGTGGTTACAGACAGACTATGACCCACATAGTCAATGACTGCCACCTCTCCAGATTCAAAGGAGGCCTCGAAACTTTACATCAGGCTCAACCTGACGCTGTTGACTGGCTACGGAAGAAGGGCAAACGCTAGAAGAAGAAGAATTGCTTGTTTCTGTTTTCTAGATAGACGTTTTATTTGCTTTATTTCTTTCAAGATAATTTTGTAGATACTCACTGAAAATCTATCACTTTTCATATGTCTTATCTTTGTTAACTGCCATATAATAGCACAAAAATTTCAAACACCTGTTATTTTTTTTAATTTTATTTATTTATTTTTAATTTATTACTGAATAGAGACAGAAAAATTGAGAGGGGAAGGGGAAATATAGAGGGAAAGAGACACCTGCAGCCCTACTTCACCATTACTGAAGCTTTTGCCTTATAGATAGAGAACAAGGTTTAAACCCAGGTCTTTGCATACTATGATGCAAGTGCTTAGCCAGGTGAACCACTGCCACCTGGTCTCACATATGTTATTTTGTTTTTTACTATGTTGAAATTTTCAGATAAAAGACACAAATAACTTGGGATCCACTCACTCCAGTCAATCATATGATATGTTTTCCTTTCACAGAAAATTTCTGAAAAAGTATAGCCTGTATGTACAATGTCTTTCTCTCGATGCCCTAACTGCTTTCCAAACTTGCTTCACAGCTTCCACTTTTGATATTTTATATGAATTATTTTATTTTATTCCTAATCATTTGCACACACACACACACACACACACACACACGAGAACACTGTAGGTCCTTACTCAATTCACATTAATATACATTAATATATTAATTATTAGGGAGTGGGGCGGTAACCCAGAGGGTTAAGTGCACATGGTGCAAAGCACAAGGACCAGCTTAAGAATCCTGGTTTGAGCCCCGGCTCCCCATCTGCAGGGGAGTCGCTTCACAAGAAGTGAAGCAGGTCTGCAGGTGTCTATCTTTTTCTCCTCTTCTCTGTCTTCCCCTCCTCTCTCTATTTCTCTTTTTCCTGTCCAACAATGACAATAGTAATAATAATTACAACAATAAGACAACAAGGGCAACAAAAGGGAATAAATAAATATTAAATATATATTAATTAGTTTTTACTTTAGTTTATAACCTCAAGCTATATATTGCAATATCCCTTGTACCAGTCATAGTACTATTATTCAGTCTTGAATAATAAAGATAAGAGTATTTAATGCATACCATGTTTAAATCTGCCTTACAGAATTTATTTCATATGAATTCTAAGTTTTATTTGTTTATTAACCAGAGGGTCAGTCATGGAAGATTTGCATGAAGACTCGCAAGCAAAAAAAAAAAAATGGTGGGAATGAAATAAGGGGGAAAATCAGAGTCAAAATAAATTATTAAAATATAAATTTGCCTGAGATTCTCCCAGTTCAAATACTGGGAAACAGTCCTGAGTTCTGGGAAATTCTCCAACCCTGCACTAAATTGGAAGCTTGATGCTCTCAGTAGATGACTATATATTGAAAAATGTACTGTTATTGAATTAACAAAAAACATTTTATTTTGTTAAGACAGATTTGTAATATATTTGTAATATATTATATTTGTAATCAATAGTAAGTTATAATACTGTTACATGAGTGTATAGTTCTACTCTATATCTGTCATCAGAGCTCAGTTTGGAATAATCTACTTGAAGACATATAACTTGAACAAGAAATAGTAATTATTATTATTTGTTCCTCCTTTGCTTATTTTTAAAATTTTTTATATTTATTTATTCCCTTTTGTTGCACTTGTTGTAGTTATTATTGTTATTGACATCGTCGTTGTCAGATACGACAGAGAGTAATGGAGAGAAAAGGGGAAGACAGAGAGGGGGAGAGAAAGATAGACACCTGCAGACTTGCTTCACTGCCTGTGAAGAGACCCCCCTGCAGGTGCGAAGTCTGGGCTCAAGCCGGATTCTTACTCAGGTCCTTGTGCTTTGAGCCACGTGCGTTTAATCCGCTGCTCTACCACCCGACTCCTCCCTTTGCTTATTTTTATAAGCACAAATATCAGTAACCTACTTTCCTAGTCCAACACCTAATAGCTATTCAATAATACATTATTTTAAACTTTTATTTTATTTTAAATTGTACTTTATTTATTGCCTACACGGAAATTGTGAGAGTAGGAATAGGTAGAGTTAAAGAAGCATCTTTTTTTTATGAGTATTAATAGGATACACAACTTATTTTATTTATTTTTTATGGTACATTTCACTTTTATTTTTTATTTTTTTATTTATAAAAAGGAAACACTGACAGAACCATAGGATAAAAGAGGTACAACTCCACACAATTCCCACCACCAGAACTCCCTATATTCCATACCCTCCCCTGATAGCTTTCCTATTCTTTAACCCTCTGGGAGTATGGACCTAAGGTCACTGTGGGATGCAGAAGATGGAAGGTCTGGCTTCTGTAATTGCTTCCCAGCTGAACATGGACATTGTCAGGTTGATCCATACTCCAGCCTGCCTCTCTCTTTCCCCAGTGGGGCAGGGTTCTGGGGAACTGGAGCTCCAGGACACATTGGTGGGATTGTCTGTTCAGGGAAGTCTGGTTGGCATCATACTAGCATCTGGAACCTGGTGGCTGAAAAAAGAGTTAACAACTTGTTGACTAATAATCATGAAGCTAAAGGCTTGAGTATTGCCGATGAAGAGATGGGGGGTGGGAGGTCTCTGTTCTGTAGATAGCTAATAGGCATATTTTAGTTATATTCCAAAGGGCCTGTGGGTATACTAGGGTTTTTGTTTTGTGTATGGTTTTTTTTTTTTTTTTCTGAGCCTGAAATCTGATATGCAGGTGGATGCAAGTTATTTTCTGGGCAGATGATGTCATGGCTGGAAAAAGGACCAGAAAACTGGATCTGGGGAGGGAGTAGTTCCCAAATATGGGAAAGGGGTATAAATATTGTTGATTGTAAACCCCATCGATTTGATGTGATCTGGGGCCCATGTTCAACTTAGCAGCCTATGTGACCTCTGCATCCCTGTAGATCTGAACTCACATTCTGTGATCATGAGTAGGAACATTCCAAGCTGCCCCAATATCAGGACCCATCTTCCTCTGGTGTAGCATAGAGTATGTTATCCAGCCTCCCTTCAGAGGATGGAACATTCTCTACTGTTGTTGATCCAAGTTGAGGGCAAGGTCTTATGGGGGGCCCATAAAGGGGTCTGTTTTGTTGTTCCAGATATAGATGACCGGTAACAATGGAGAGAGGGAAGGTGTGACATCTTAGTAACACTGACATGAATTGTTACCAGAGACTTATCAAGACTGACTTGCTTTTTCATTAATATCCTCTATATATTAGCTAGAAGATGTGTCTGTTTAAAGCTATTTAAATGACCCCTTCATGTACATTTAAATAAGCTGAATATACTGGTCTCAGTCAGTGTAAATCTGATATTCTTACAATTGCCAAAAGACCAAATTGGCTCTGGTTCAATCTCACCAATTTTCTCCTCAAAGTTCCCCCATTCTTACTCAGTTTCTGTGTTTACCTTGTTAGTTTTTCAGTTGAAGTATTTTCAATAGGACTGATTATTTGTTTAAAAAGGTATTATAAAATATTTTTGTATAGGGTATGAGGGCATGGTGAAAAAAAACATTTACTTAAAATCAAATAACAGGCATTAATTTATAAGCATATATGTAATTTATATGTGATATAAAGCGTATTTGAAGGTTCAAAGAAAACAAAAGACACCTACCCAAAGAAGCCTATGCACCTTGACTTTCTCCTCTCTCCCGGTCTCTTTCTTTCTATATTTGTGTTGTTAAAAATGGAAAAGTCTTCTTTGCCATGTTTCAGACAGAACATTAATGTATCATGTTGTGTGGGAAAAGCCAGAAAGACAAGAATGAATTTCAGATGATCTCACTCATAGGTGGAAACCAAGAAGCGAAAACAGTAATGGAAAATACAATGTGAAACTTGGACTGGATGTGTTGTATTGGACCGAAGCAAAGGACTCTGGGGAAGGAGGGAGAAGGATGGAATGAAGGATCTCTAAGCTGCTGTTGTACTATGGGAGAAAAAGATCAATTTTAGTGAGAAATTTTCTATCATGGGGAAATGAGAAGTTGTGTCTATGTCTACTTTAAACTTTAAACGTTAGTGTAATTGTACTTTAAACAATAATAACCTCTTTAATAAAGTGAAATAAACCTTCCTTATGGGAAGTTATTAAGGACAAATAATTTCATTAAAATATTCCTTAAGGGCCCAGGGAGATAACACAATGATTTATGTAACATTCATGCCTAAGGTCTGGCAGTCTCGGATTCAATCCCTAGCACTACAATAAGGCAAAGTTGAGAATGAAAATAATAATAATAATTGAAAAAAACCAAAGCAGCAGGGTGCTTACAAGACAAGAAATACAAACCAAATAAGATTGGAAACACTACTGGTCCATTAGGAATTATTCACTATGGCATCATAACTATATATGCCATATCTTTCCGCAGTGCACTGGGTGCCATACTTGAACCTGGATTGTGTTCATGGCAAAAACAATACACTAACCAAGTGAACTATTTCACTGGCTCCTCTACCTGTTGTTGCTGTTGTTGTTGTTCTTGTTATTATTATTTATCCACATACTGTCTTGGTTCAATCTCCTCAAAAATCTTTAAATCACACTAAAATAAAAGTTCCCAAGATACATATTTATCTTTTTCAGTTAATTCTTTATAACCTAGTACAGTATGTTACATACAATTTTATTGTGTGTGTGTGTGTGTGTGTGTGTGTGTATTGATAGACTCACTGTATAACAAAATCAGAATGTTAGTCACTGTGAAGAAGCAGAAATGGGTCTAAGTCTTCAAATTTCTGTAAAAAATATTCTGAGCATGGTGGTTACCCACCCAGTTAAGTTTAACTTTAACTATATTTCGTCCTATATGCTTTGTACTTAAATCTGGAATAACATATACCTCTGGGGAAAGACTGATTGATTTGGTCCAAACTATAAGGAGGGAGAAACCCAAAAGTTACAGACAGACATGGATCTTGAGATCCATTTACACTAGTAAGTAGAGGAATTTGAAATACAGTTATGCATCTGAGTAAATGTGGAAACATTACTATTCTTACTCGGTTCACCTGGGATTTCATTTTCTTGAAATCAGATTTATTCATGACTAGTACATATTTTTCTTTTTTTTTTCTTTCTTTTTTCCCTTCTTTATTTTATTTTATATATGGCTCTTTGGGCTTCTTAATTTTTAAAATCATTATCTTTATTTATTGAATATAATCAGAAATCAAAAGGGAAAGGAGAGATAGAGAGGAAGAGAGGCCAAGATATACCTGGAGAACTTCTTCTTCACCACTTGCAAAGCTTTCCCTTTGCAGGTGGGGACTGGAGGCTCAAACCCAGTTCCTTGTGCATTGTAAAATGTGCACTCAATCAGGTGTGCCACCACCAAGGCCCTCAGATTTTTCTATGGTACCACATTGAATGCAATTTAAATTAAAGTCAACTTGTCTGTTACTATATGGTTTAAGGCAGTAACATTTCCTAAATAACCATACTTGACATAAAATCAAATGTATATTCTTCATCTTAACTTCTACCAATCAGAAGCATGATATTGTAACCTGAACATAGCTTTGTTTTTCTACTGAATTTGTTCAGAACCTAGGTAAAGCTTGCATCTATTATCAGTCTTATAGTGTACTCAAACCGTATATTCTTAATTTAATCTTTCATCATTTAATATGTTCGGTTACCTATTTAAACAGCAATATTTACTGAGACTACTTATTTAAAGTTCTATTTTTTTGTGTAATGTTCTAAGAGAATTTGAAATTCAGTCTTTGTGTTTGAGAAAGCAGAAAATATTCCTTCTACATTAATATTGCAACAGCTTAAATGGCTGGGTGTGGAGTGTTTGGGTTGATAAATGAAGTGGCAAGGATGTTGTTGTTGTTGTAAATATAAAGATAGGAAATGATCTAAAGGCAAAGATTCATTTGAACTATGACAATATCTGTTAAGACATTAATAGTAGCTATTAGGAGAAAGATTACTAAGTTGGCCTACTAAATTAGCTAAAACTAGAGGACTATAAGGAACAGAAGTGTGGTTATTTAGGAAATGTTACTGCCTTAAACCACTAGAGGACTACAAGGAACAGAAGTGAAACCAAGATAGAGAATATGTTCCTCTGCTCCCCAAGG